>NC_137266.1:9572813-9802813 GCF_053477335.1 Acartia tonsa | reverse complement strand
TTTACATGTTTGTATATTACATATGGAGTATTGTCATTGTTAAAAGTAGCGTTGTTACTCTATATATAGGTTACTTTGTCTGTTATTCCTATTTATAATAATATTTTTACAGGTTTATATATTACATATGGAGTATTGTCATTGTTAAAAGCAGCTTAGTTACTCTATAACTTACTTAATCTGTTAGTCCAATAGATTATAATATTTCTACAGGTTTCTATATTACATATGGAGTATTGCTATTGTTAAAAGCAGCTTAGTTACTCTATAACTTACTTAGTTTGTTAGTCCAATAGGTTATAATATTTTTACAGGTTTATATATTATATATGGAGTATTGCTATTGTTAAAATCAGCTTAGTTACTCTATAACTTACTTAATCTGTTAGTCCAATAGATTATGATATTTTTACAGGTTTATATATTATATATGGAGTATTGCTATTGTTAAAATCAGCTTAGTTACTCTATAACTTACTTAATCTGTTAGTCCAATAGATTATGATATTTTTACAGGTTTATATATTATATATGGAGTATTGCTATTGTTAAAATCAGCTTAGTTACTCTATAACTTACTTAATCTGTTAGTCCAATAGATTATGATATTTTTACAGGTTTATATATTATATATGGAGTATTGCTATTGTTAAAATCAGCTTAGTTACTCTATAACTTACTTAATCTGTTAGTCCAATAGATTATGATATTTTTACAGGTTTATATATTATATATGGAGTATTGCTATTGTTAAAATCAGCTTAGTTACTCTATAACTTACTTAATCTGTTAGTCCAATAGATTATGATATTTTTACAGGTTTATATATTATATATGGAGTATTGCTATTGTTAAAATCAGCTTAGTTACTCTATAACTTACTTAATCTGTTAGTCCAATAGATTATGATATTTTTACAGGTTTATATATTATATATGGAGTATTGCTATTGTTAAAATCAGCTTAGTTACTCTATAACTTACTTAATCTGTTAGTCCAATAGATTATGATATTTTTACAGGTTTATATATTATATATGGAGTATTGTCATTGTTAAAATTAGCGTAGTTACTCTATAACTTACTTAATCTGTTAGTCCAATAGATTATGATATTTTTACAGGTTTATATATTATATATGGAGTATTGTCATTGTTAAAATTAGCGTAGTTACTCTATAACTTACTTTGTTTGTTAGTCCAATAGATTATGATATTTTTACAGGTTTATATATTATATATGGAGTATTGCCATTGTTATTAAAAGCGTAGTTAATCTATAACTTACTTTGTCTGTTATTCCTATTTATAATAATATTTTTACAGGTTTATATATTACATATGGATTATTGTCATTGTTCAAGGGATCGTAGTTACTCTATAGCTTACTTTGTTTTGTTAGTCCAATAGATTATAATATTTTTACAGGTTTATATATTACATATGAAGTATTGCCATTGTTAAAAGTTACTATATATTTAACTGTGCATGGTAGTCCAATAGATACTAAAAATATTATTACAAGTATTACATATTTAATAAATAGCAATGTTGTTTTAAACTCTTCTGTTTTTCTATTTTGGATTATTTTTGAACATTTCTCTCGTTTATTTCACCTCTTATTACTGTTGAAATAACCTCTGAATAGAAAACTTTTGTTACAGTGTTCATGCAATGAAGTGAAAACTTTATATATCTATAATACAGAAGTAGCTTGATGTCTGTCTGTCCGTCCGTCCCTTAAGATCTCGTAACTACTGAACCGATTGGATTCTGCTCTTCAAGGAATATACTGGTCCTGTGGTAGTTTAGGCTATTTTTATTGGGGGGTGGGACACACCCAACCCTCCCAAAAACAAAATCCTCCACCCCAATTTTTTTGTTTACGAATTTTGCGAATTCGCTATTTATTCGCAAAAATAAACGATTCATTCGCATTTTTTACGCTAGGTAGATTCGCATTTTTTTCCGCAGGGTAGGTAATGGAAGACGTAATTATACCTCTTGGGGCAAAGCCGCTAGTATATTGATAATTGAACAAATCTTAGAAATATTTCAGGGGGGGAGGGGACATTGGGCTGTTTATTATGGTTTCTTATCCGATGGCTTAACAACCTTACAAAAAAATTTTGAATTTTGTTTGGTTGGTACATTTAGTTGAGTGTCTTAACGTTTCAACCACTACAGAAGGGATAATCAGCTTTGGGGTGGGGATGTACATAAATTTATCGGCCATTGTCTTATCTCTTTAGATTCCTAGGATCTAATAGATCAAAATATATGATATGTATTTCGGATCATGGAAAGAAAACGAAGTAGCGTTTCGTCGTATTTTCACATTAGCTTTTGATAGGTTATTTTTGGTTAGTGTAAATGGTAATACTCGCGAGGTCAGGAAATAGGTCCCAAAAGGCTAGAGCCTCCCAGAGGGCCACAAAAATAGGAGAAAAGCTGCTGTGAAAATACGTCGAAACCAGCTACTTTGTTTTCTTTCTAAGATCTAGCATTTTTTGTAACAATGTTTGAACATTTAAAATTTGTGCAATTTTGCAACTCAAAGAGAAGGTTTCCAGAATAAAGATAAAAGGTGGAATAAATTATCTTTCTATCAACCTTTTGTTCTAGAAGTTATATAAATAACATGGACAATTTTATCCATAAGGTGCGTAGCAGCCATCCATTTATATTTTACAAGGATAATTATGTTAAAAACAGACAAACATTAGGAGTAAAATTAATTAAAAAGGTAAAATTAAATTTTGGATCTGGTTTGACAAAATTTTAACTGACATTTAAGAAGGCCTACAAGTAATCGGGAAAAGCCGTTATTGAATAACGCAGTTATCTTGAAGAGCACATAAATGCGCGAAAAAGACATATTTTACGCGTGTTTTCTTTAGCCAAGCTATTCCAAGGCAGCGTTGGATCTTTGCTATTACAGATTATTTGTGTGCATTCTCATAATGATGAGAGGGAATAACGTGTTGAATCAGTCGTTTTGCAGCTAGATCCGTTTTTTTTATACTAACTCAAACTGTTCAGGCAATTTTAAAACATATCACTATTAACAATATAATGGTACTTTGAAAATATCTTTTTATTTATCTATGAATTTAACGTATCTTTTTCTCTCAATCTATTAATCTATCAACCAATTTCTATCTATTTAATTTATCTACCTATTAAAGAGAAGGATTCAAGAAGAGGAGATAAAAGGTGGAATTTTCTTTGTTTTCAGAAAGTGATACAAAACATTCTCATTTTTTTTTCTTCAAAAGTTTCAATAATCAATTTACAAAAGGTTTATGAATCCATTATAAAACAGGTGAAACGTGCAAAAAGCAAAGTTTATAATTCTTAAGTTGGTAGCCAAAATCATTGCAATTTTTGCACATAACTTCATCTGAAGTTTAAAAACGTTAAAAATGGTAACTCTGCTGTGTTGATATGTCTGACACGTGACACAAATAATGGGGAGTATGGGGAACGCCTTGGCCCTTAAACATGCTCAACTCATTACCATGCAAAATTAGGACTTCCAAAAAAAAGTCGTGCAATCAATGGGTTGGTTGTCTGTTGTAATATCCCATTACAAGCGATATTTCAATAAGCTCTGGCATCATAAGATAATGTATATTGAGATAATTGTAGCACCGCCTTTTATTTTGAAATGTAAATAGAATTCCCTTTAAAAAAAGATAGGGAATACTAATAGAATATAAATCTACAATATATTCAGGGATTGTGTATCAACAATAAGATCAATCGGTCCACAAATTTTCATGGGAAGCTTTTTATTAATCTTGTTAAGATATTAAAAGTATTTATGTCAACCACCCCACATTTTTAGAAGAAAAATATTATCATACACGTTCCAAAAAAAATAAAATGAGGGGGTAGGACTTTAAACTCTCCTCTTAGAGCAAATATAATGTAACATAAGGTTAGATTTTCATCGAGGCACAATTTTAGAAAGTTATAGTTTTTAAATGCTCTGAGAAAGTCAAAGCAACAGTTATTATTACTAGATGACAAAACATACCAGAAAGTTCGTTTTTATTAGTCGCCAACGTTGCGGAGCCGTTTGATTTTGGTGCGGCTCCAGCTCCGGTTTCGCGGAGCCGTCTGGGATGATGGCGGCTCCGGTTCCGGCTCCGGCTCCAGCTCCGGCTCCGACCTAAAATCAAGAAAAACTCGACATATTATTTTCACCACGTCTATTTTTGACTTAAAACCTAAAAAGTGCATTTGCACATGACACAATAGAGTTACCAAATTATAATTTATAATAAATCTCTTTATTTATCTAGTCCGGAGCCGGAGCCGTTTTTTAACGAAAATTACGGCTCCAGCAAAATATGGCGGCTCCACGGCTCCCGGCTCCGGCTCCGTAACACTGGCTGCTTGACAAAAAATGCATTCCATTGCAAAAAACGCAATATTGGGTTTGTTTAAATGTCCATTTATTTAGCATTTTTCAAGAATGTCAAGCGTGGGAAAATTTTGATATTCGGTATTAAATGATGAGCTAACGCTCGATCATTTAATACCTTGGTATTTAAATATCCATTTATGCTAAATTTTGTTTGCTTAAATAACTCATTTAAACTGAGATAGGGAATACAGGGGATAGGAATATTTAAAAACATTCTACCCACATACAACTATCTATCCATTATTTCTGACATTCAACTAACCCTGTACTTGTTATTTTTTCGGGTCTTTATTTCAACTATACATAAATATTCTATCCATCTATCATCTAGCAGTCTAGCTATATGTCTATCTTCTTAGCTATCTATTGATGTAATTAGGTAAATATATATCTTTCTAACTATCTATCCACTATTCCTGGCTTCCACTTAACCTGTACTTGTTATCTTTGTGGGGTCTTTACTTCAACAATACATAAATATTCTATCTATCAGTCTAGATATATATCTGTCTTCTTAGCTATCTATTGATGTAATTAGGTAAATCTTTATCTTTCTAACTATCTATCCATATTTCCTGACATTCCACTTAACCTGTACTCGTTATCTTTGTGGGGTCTTTATTTCAACAATACATAAATATTCTATCCATCTATCCTCAAGCATAATATCTTCTTAGCTATACATAAATGTATTTAGCTCTTAGATAATTTTTTTTTGATAATCTGCTTATAGCTATTACCCTTATGGGGTCTGAACTGAAATAAATTCTCTAACAATCTTAGTTTCTAATAGATGGAAAATGCTGTTCTTTGGCAATTATTTTAGCTATTTTCAGAGCCATTGGTTTAACCCATATTTCCTAGATGGTTTCCTAAACCTACCCTTTCTTGAACGGATATCAAAATTGTATTTGTATTTTTATTAAACCACAAATTCCCCTATTATTTGTCTACCTCTTAACCCAACCCACTTGTTATTTCAAGTTGATTTCAAATCTTATTTAAACTTGGATTTTTAATTTCAAATCAAAATGAAATAAAGATAACCATGCTTTTTATCCAAGTATTTTGAAATAATAGATAAATGTTATTGACATATTGAATTGTTTGCTTTGCATCCTTGTTGATTTATTGACAAAAGACCAAAAGAAATGAAACCAAGTGGACAAAAGACCTACTGGACACAAGACTTATAGAAAGAGATTTTGGAAGATGATTAAAGTCCCCCCACAGATTATGACGTCATACAATAGAATAGCCAATGAGAGGCCAGTATACACTGTAATTAACAAATGGTAAAATTTATGCTGGCCTCTCATTGGTATCGTATGACGTCATAATCTGTGGAGGGACTTTAGTCATCTTCGAGTTTTTGAGTTAGTTTTTACCTTAGGTTAGGTTAGGTATGGCTAGGTTATATTTAGTACAGGGCAGCCCCCCTAGGATTAGTCTTAAAATAGGTCTTTTGTCCACCTTGTCATCTTCTATTAGTTATCGATCAGGTCTAATGTCCCAACACCCTTTGATTGGTATTTTAAATTGTTTGCTCATCTCCTTTGAACGTAGACATCCTTGTTGAGACACACACACACACACATACAATTTGAGTTTGCTTTATTAGCTTTTAAAGTTGATACATTCACTTTTAAGTGAAAATTTAACAATTTCCACAAGATTTAATATTCTTTTAGGGCCCATTTTTGTCCCTCCCTAAAATATACTTTTTGGTGGGGACATATTCACCAAATTTTAAAACTTAATTCAAAAATAAAGCAGAACTAAAATTTATATGTAAGTAATTGAAGAATTGACGATAAATCAGATAACAGACATCTAGTAATTTTGAAAGAAATGACGAAATCAGATATCAGACATATTACAAAATTTGTTTTACTATTATTTACCTATATGCCCATTTTTGCTTGTATTGAGCTTTCAAAAAAGACAGCACAAAATATTGAATTTAAAGGCTATTTGGTGTGATCCCCCTATCAACTAGTGAAGTAAATAAAACATATCTTCATCACCCAATTTTAAATTATCTAATACATTTATATCCCTGTGAAGAGAGCTAAATCTTTCTAAATTAAAATAGTTATTAAATTGCCTTTTGATTTGCCTATGGTTCATTCTCAATTGTAGGGAAATTGTCACAAATTTTTCCTGCTTTATCAGACTTTGAACATACATAGTGCATTATACATTCACTCTCCTACATTTACATATTGAAATTAATAATTGATAATTTTTATAACTTAAAAACTTTCTTTACTCTCAAAGATCCAATGATAAATGTTTAATTATGATTGTATAATACGCACAACTACTTGGCCCAAGTTGTAGAGACCCTTTTTGTTTACTAGCAGCAGATTGCTTACTGTTCTATTGTAGCGACTTCACTGTATTTATATTTTCGATGCTATTTGCATATATTCAAAGACCAAATTAAAAGGCGGCACAAGGCCTGCACCCTGTGAGTACAGTTACATATAGCTCGTACTCCCTCTATTCTTTTACTTTAATGATGTGCTATTTGCGGATGTGAGTTGACACCCCATAGTGCAGTGTCGACCAAAATCTAATTTTAAACTTTTACCCTCATGTCTGGCAAACCTCTAGTTTAAACATACAGCACAATATTGACTAATTTGAAATTTTAAAATACTTAAAATAGCACAAAAAGATTAGGTAACAATCATCTAAAAAGCTAACAATAAATAAGAATTTTTAGTTTTTTCTTTAATTAAAATCTCGTTATATACTGAATTTTTCATTTTGGAAAAGCATAGCATGGCTCCTGGGTTGATTATAGCCCTTCACGTTTTGGGATGTACTTGTTTGGTTCCTCCCTCGACCCCCCCTCCCCCCAACCTATGAATACAGATGCTAGGGACTTTGTTTTAAGCAACTAACGGTAGAAGTACTTATTTTATCCATAAAGACAATCTGCATATTTAACACATTAGCAATAGGAAACAAATTTTGTAAAATTTGTTGTATAGACTGTGTAGTTACTGTATACTTTTACAATTATAAGCATAGAGGCGTGTCTAAAAGAAATAGAATAGTAATAACAGGACAAAGAGAGGGGTAGGTTTCTGGTAAGATCCGTAAAGGTGTGTGTTTTAAGGCTTAAAAATAGTAGTAGAACGATAATAATCACTAAATATGTGTATTTCTTATTGAAAATAACTATAGACAAAAATATTTTTTAAAAGTTAACATAAATTTTTATCGTTCTACTACTGTTTTTTACTTATAACACATAACCTTTACGGATTTTACCAGAAACCTACCCCTCTCTTTATCTACCCATTTTTGATATTTGTAATTTTTTTAAAATGATTTTTGAATAACCCAAATCTTAGCTGTTTTGTGTAAATATTAGAGATTAAGGCAACTTTTAGCTCAAATATTTTTGGCTGGGAGGAACTTCAGTGTGAAATAGTCTATCTATCTATTAATTAATCATCTATCTATCTATCTCTAGAACTATCTATATTTATATTACTATCTATCTGTCAATTAATCATATCTATCTATCTCTTAGTTATTATCTATCTAACAATTAATCTATATATCTTTAAACTAAGCAACATATAAGTTCTATATAAATATCTATAATTGTGTCTATAAAGTTCTGGTTCCACCTTTATTGATTAAATTTACTTTTACATTTTTTTAATGCTTTTTAATTAGATCAGTAGGTGTTGGCACCTGATTCCCCACTCCGCCAACCCCCCCCCCCCCCTCAAATTCCCCACCTCCTGAACCTGCACATATACCAACCAAATTAAACCTAAAATCTACCAAGACCCCGATTGCTCAAAAAAAACAAAGACTTCTTTTTTATATTGATAGATGACATTGGTATCAAACGCTTTGCTTACATCAAGGTAACATTTAAAATGCAAAAAACATAAGTTTCTAAACAACATATAAACCGAGCTATAAACATTAATAAAAGAGTGAAATTAGATTAATAAAAGAAATTGGTGATTTAATAGACACACAAGGCCCTATTATAGAGCATCCATCAAATCAGAAATACTTAAAAACACATTAGTTAATTGAGTATCTTAATCAACCAAAAGTATTAGTGTTTATAACAAATATTAGGTAATGATTGATTAACCTATAGAAAATCTTTTTTGTTAAAAAAACAAATTTAATATACTATTATTGTAATAACAGCACTTACATTGAAACCTTTTTTACCCCGTATTTATCTGTGCATATTATACTTATGCTAAAGCGACATTTTAAAAGTATAAAAGTCCAAGAACAATTATACTTTAAAAATTTTATGCTACAATAAGATTTTAAACGTACCTACTACTCTTAGTTAAATAGTTGTTGCACTTCTTAAAATAAAATGTCAAGAAACATTATTTGCCAAAATAAAAGCATTTATGATACAAAAAGGATTTTATTTATAATGTATGGGAAGAGTTCCTAAAATAAAGTAAAAATAAAAATATAATATATTAAACACAAATTATTGGGAAAAAGTTTTAATAAAATTGTTCTGTGTTTGATTGTCCTTATTCATCCTCTTTTGTGTCTCACTTAAAATTATAAACATTCTTATTAAAAGCGAAGCTTTTTTATAATTAGGGTCGGTCCGTCAGTCCGTCTGAAACGGATAGCTGTTTCATTGATTTAGGCAAGTTAGAACTGTCCCATCGATTTTAAACTTTGCAAGGTGATTCAATTTACAAAACGCGTAGCAACTCTATATTCGTTACCAGAATGTCCGTACGTTCATTTCAAACATGTTATTATTTAACTTTTTAAAAACAAATTTTTAAGTTATGTAATAATCCGATTGATATGAAAGTACAATGTTATAAGCGAAGCATCTCTATAATCAAGTACTAAACATGTAAGTATGTCCTTAAACAATACCCTGTATTAAAGCAGTTTTAAACCAAATTTACTTACAATATTGTTTCGACTGTTATACATTTATATTATGATTTTTCAGTTCTGCCACCCTACAGGTGTTAATTTTCGTTTGTACTACAGTTTCAGAGCTTCGCTTTTATGGATGTTGTCATCTTTGTTAATATATAAATTCACTAGCAGATGCGCCCCTAAAATCTCGGAACCCTATATCCTAAAAACCATTTCAAGACTTAAATCTGCAAATAAATAGCCTAAAACCATCCCAGGACCTATATGAAGCTTCTTTAAATAGAGAACTCATTCTGTTAAGTAGTTATCGAAATATTAAGCATCAGACAAAAAAAACTTACTCCTTTAAATTTATCAAATAGGATAAAAAAGGCGTGCGAGAGGGGTAGTCAACACCCCTCTTTGGTTTGACATTCCCAACCTAAATACGCTAATAACTTTAATTCTACTTTTTTGTATGATAACCATATTTGTAATGTAAGAGTAACCCAATATCCGTTTTGATATATTCCTTTTCTTTAGTGTAATAGCTACTCTACAAGTGTCTGTACGTCCAAAAAGTATGATAACAAATATGATTGTAATGTATAATGGATTTATCTTTGCTACGCTTCAATTAAAATGAAAAATAACTCTTTTAGAGTGTCAGAACTTAAAAAGCAGAACATTAATTTATAAATTTACGCAAAATTGAACATAAATTTGTTGCAAAATTGCGTAAATACAGGAATCCTAATTCAAAAAATCAGATAAATAGGATAATTATTTCATGTTCTGAAATCATCATGCAAAGTTTGAAATCAATAGGACATATCTAACATGTCTAAATTAACAAAAAGGGCTAACCGTAACAGACGTACGGTAGGACGGACGGACCAACCCTAATTATAGAAATTCTTTACTTTTAAGTTTATGAGAAGTGAATTAGGCAATATTTATTGTTGTCTAATATTTAATGTATTTCTAAAAAGTTACTATTGCGTTGCATACATTCGTTCCTTTTTATAGCATTACTTTATAAAGTGTTCATAAAATACAGAAAATAATTAAACAAATAATATAATAATCATTACTACGGGTTTCTGAATTATAAAGTATATTTGCAATTTTAGAATTTTTTAAGTATAAAAACCTTGAATTAGTAAATAATTTATTCTGTCAAAAGAGAAGAAAAACATTATTCCACAGTATAGCTTTGAAACCGATTAATATCCGTTAGATTAGAACCGGTTCAAAATCATAAATCTTATATCAGGTTTCTTAGCCGAGGCCTTAACCTTTTTATTTTAATATCCGCGGAAATCTGTTTATCATACGATGCGATAAATAACTGCTATGTAATTTTAAACGTCTTGAGTATGATAAATCTCGTTGATTTGAAAGAACGCCATATTATTCCTTTTTTGCATTATGTATTTTGTATACTTTATACTTATAAGTAAACATTACATACATTTGTATTTTAGGTGGGGCACTTGTGTTGGATATTATTCACTAGAGTGACTCTTATTTGTGATCTATCAAGCTTTTATCTTAATTAATCCCATAATATGTAACATTGGATTAGAAGGTATGATTGTTTAATAAATAAATATTTAGTTTTATAACAATTTATAAAAATATTTATTAGGTAATTTACAGTTGAACTCTTTTGTAAATAAGTCTGTTTTAACTTTTGACCAAAAGCTTCGCCCTTTACATCTAGAGACTTTGTATTTAAGTGTAATAGGAAGGCCTAAAGCTTTAAAAATTGAGAACTTAATCGGTAAGGAATTTAACTTGATTTTTACAGACAGACAAATTTACCTTCCATAGGAAAATTTTAACAGTCTTTGTTAACAATACTTTTAAAAACTTCTTAGCTTTTAGGATTATGTCTTATCATTATAGGAATCCTTACAAGTATAAACAACAAATATCATAATACAAAATCTGCTTAGGTAATCAATAATTAACTCATTTTTCACGCTATATGTATTTTTTCCTGCCATTTAGTATATAATATATATTTATTCTTATATCAAGACATATTACACTATTATAGGTTTATTATAACCATATTTTTTGTAATCTTTTTCCCATTTAATATTGGTAGGGCCTTGCGTCCAGTGGGAGATCTTTTAAAATACAAAACATTGCTATAGAAAGACAAAAAAAGCATCTTACCTCTTTTATGTTAAGCAGATAAGCAATTGTTTATCAACATTCCCCCCCTCCCCCCCATTAAAGTTCTCCTAGGGGATTCTAGGGGCGTTTCCGCTAGTTTAGGTACATTGCAATGATTATCTTTAAAGCAAAGCAGTTCTTAAATTTTCTTACTTATACCCAATGCTGAAACACAACATAACCCCATATGTAGATTACAATAACTGGTTGAAACACTTGGACACTCAACTTAATGAACTCACAAATCAAAATTTAATAAATTCCCCAAAGTTGTTAAGCAAATGTATCAGAAAACGTCATTATAAAACTTTGGGGACTAGTGTAATAAACATCCCAATGTCCCCTCCCTCCCTGCAATCAATGTGTACTTAATTTGTTTTTATTCAAATCATGGCGAAAGTTTTTTTTTGCAACTTAGTAAAATAAACAGTAAAAAATGAATCATGACTAAAAAATCAGTTTTTAATCTAAATTTGTTTGTTATTTATTTAAAACATGTCTTAATAAGGAATCTTTTATTCGTTGTCTTAACCTCAGGTACATATTTATCTAATATTGATTGGTTGATTCAAACTAGAAGTGTTCAAACATTTCAACCATTGATTTCAAACTACAGAATACAGATGAGTTAATATTGTTTATCCATCAATTTATCGCCAATTTTTGTTTCTCTTTATATTTTGATGAGCTTTTACTTATGAAAATTCCTAAGGAAAAAATAACAGTAAATTATAATATATAATTGTTAAGGATATCAGAAATAAGGGTAAAGGTGCTATGTACCTAGCATGTAAAGGGGGCCAAAAGAGGTCAGCAAATTGGCTTAAAACCATCACAAAATATTTTAAAAGCTTTCCCGAAAGTACAACCAATGCAAACTAGCAATTTCCAAGATCTTTAGCTTTAAACAAACAAAAAAATTACTACTTTATATGAAAGGATATAAAATTCACTGTTTCACATGCAATAGATACCAATTAAAATTTCAAAATAAATAAATTAAAAAAATAATATGTTTAAAACCTGGGATCGCGTGAAGTAAGGGAAAGGAAATGAAACAATGAAAAGTTTTAATTAAATAATAATATTCGCAGAATTCAAACCAAAATTTGATAGTGGTGTACAATTATTTCCGCAATATTATCACATTTGCATGTTGTGCAAGCAGCTAATAGTGCCCAATAAATCATACAATTGACCAATCACATGCCTGTATACAATAATGTTGATCGAATGACCAATGGTAAAATGTATGCTGGCCTATCATTGGTCATTTTTATTGCATGACGTCATTTTCTATTAGGAACTTTAAGTTGCTTACATGTTGTATAATATTCGCACAAAAGACACCGTAGCGGTTTCCCTCAATGTGCATAGTCGAGCACGAAAACAATAAAAGTGTCTAACTATGACGTCAGAAAAAAATTAACAATTAACCAATAAGAAGCCAGTATTCACTGTGGTAAAATATATAGCGGCCTCTCATTGGTTAATTGTTAATTTTTTCTGACGTCATAGTTAGACACTTTTACTGTTTTCTCGAGCACAGATGGCACCCCTCTTACTTTGAATGAAAAGTATGTGTTACTGTTTTAACTTAGGTTAGGTTATCTGGGCACTTTGAGGGAAAGCACCAAAGCAATAGCAAATCTTGAAAGTGAAGCCAGGAGGATGGGACAATTTGTGCTGTTGTACTAAAATGCGTTTCTGAAAATATGATACGGAAATGGATGGAGGTTTGCAGGCCTATATTCAAAGAATCAAACATTAAGTACACAAATTTTAGTTTCATTACTCAGACCTAGAAAAGTTCAAATTATATAGGACAAAAATTAAATAATAATAGTGTATGTATTTAAGTAGCACAGCTACATTAATAGTTATTCATCGCACCGTATTAAAGACAGCTTTCCACGGATATTAGAATAAAAAATTATCAGATTAAATCCAGTTTTGTTAGCACTGAACAAAATTCTATGATTATCTATTTAAATATTCGTGGAAATTTTCTGTAATATGATGCTATTCATGATTTTTTAGTATGGCTGAGAACCGGTTCTAATCCAGCGGTTTCGAAGCCATACTAGAAATTATTTAGATTAAGTATAACAAGGACAGTTATATCAATATCACAATCCTATGATATAAAGTAGTAAGGTTTTACTGGATAAAGCTCAAGATTTCGATGACTGCTCAACTGATTTAGTACTCCAATTTAGGGAAGCTTCATATAAGTCCAAATTTGGTTTTAGGTTATTTCATCATAAGATTTAAGTCTTGAGATGGTTTTATGCTATTTTTTAAATCTTCCAATACAAAGCCGTAGATGATAGGGGCACACACAGCCACTAGTTAACAATATAGGTAAAATAAAAATGTTAATATTTGTATTTTTTATATTATATTTTATTACAATCCATAAATCAATTTCATATTTTTTTAAGGAAGAAAGGTTGTAAATCAATCTACTTATCCCTCTTCAAATAAATCATATTTTCCCTTATCTGCTATTAAAATTTTAAATTACCCCTCCCACCCTTTTTAACCCTTCCTAATTTTAATAACCACGCCTCTCAATTTTGTTAATAACATGTTAATTCTAAAAAGTGTATTTCAGCAATGTTCTTATAATTAAGCAAAACTTTCCTAAAATTTACAATTTTTGGACATAATTGGATATATTATAACTTGGATCTTACACCAGATTATAATGTCTGCTAAAAAATTGCTTTCTGTTCTTTCGTAGGGATGTATTTGTAATTCCGACGCTATTAGCTAATTTCAAAGACCCAATATAAAGTCGGGAAAGGTTCACCGCCTTCTTGGCATTCTCCCTCTATTCTTTTACTTTAATGCCCAGGCATTAGCATTCTTTTTGGCAAGACAAGCCCTCACAAAAATATATTTTTTTGTGACATTGAAGAAACGTTATTAGTAAACATAAATTGAAAGGTGTATCAAAATTTTTCACGCCTTATAGGTGTCCAATTAAGAGCAATTAATAACAATTAGCACCATATACATTGACAAGTTGCTGCGTCCCTAGCACCTAGGGGCTCTGTATTCAAAGATTGAAAAAACATTCCATAACCTTATTTTAAAATAAAAATGGCATAAAACCACCCAAGGACCCTTATGAATCTTCCCTGTAATGGAGAACTCAATTGGTTTAGTAGTTGATGATATCTTACTTCTTTTATATAATGAGACTTGCAGTTGCGCCCCTAGCACCTGGGGGCTCTATTTTCGAGGGGATATGGAATAGGCTAAAACCATCTCAGGACCAATAAGAGGCATCACTGTAAAGGAGAACCTGCGGTTAGTGACATCTTCACTGCAGAAAAAAAGCTTACTAGTTTATATAACAAGATAGATAGATAATCAAAATTATGTTTTTTGAATTTCTACGGCCTTTTTGTATGTTTCACGCCTTATAGGTGGCCAATTTATCAATTAACAACAATTATCACCATGCACATAGATAGGTAGGTTAACAAAAAATAGGTTAAAACCTACATATGTTGTTCAAACTTTTGCCGGTCTTTGTCATATGTTTCACGCCTTATAGGTGTCCAATTAGGAGCAATTAATAACAATTAGCACCATGTACATTGATAGGTAGATTGACAAAAAATAGGTTAAAACCTACATATGTTGTTTAAACTTTTGTCGGCCTCTGTCATATGTTTCACACCTCATAGGTGTTCAATTTACCAATTAATAACAATTAACGCCATGTACATTTATAGGTATATAGATAATTGAATAAAAACCTATGCTTTTGTCGGCCTTACACCTTATAGGTGACATGTATATAATATTTAACACTATAAATTGTAAATGGCCAAAAAGAAGAACAAATAGATGGATATATCGATAGATTGATCAATTTAGTTTTATAGATAATAGATAGTTGAACAGAAAAATATATTAAAAGTGATAGTTTTTACGGCACTTACGGCTTTATCTCAGCTTTTAGAAGTAAGAGTTACATGCTCCCCCCTCAAATTATCCTAAAACCAGCCCACGACAAAAAATCTTTCCAGCCTTTTAGTAGATCTTATTGGGCAGACGTGCATAATGAAAGCAACTGCTTTATCATATTTGATATTTCACACCCAATAGGTGGCCAATTAAAAACAATTAGCACCTTTAAATTGGCGATTTTAAATAAATTTAGTTCACGAATAATTACATAACCTAATAAGGTGTCATGAAACGGATATTCTACTGTGATAAAAATGAATTAATCGTTCTCATAATCAGCTAATAAGTGTAAAATAGCTCTCAAGTTTCACTTTAACAAGAAAAAAAAGTGTTAATTGAATTAAGCAACATGTCTAAAATGGACGTGCGGACTTTCTGGTTACGATTATAGAGTTGATTCGCTTTCTAACTCGTACCTAACTCTTATAGGAATCATCATGCAAAGTTTGAAATCGATAGGACAATTCTAACTTGCCTAAATTAACGAAAAGAGTTATCTGTTACGTACGGACCTCCCTTAATTAAAGAAAAGCTTCGCTTTTATAATCGGAATATAGAATTTATATACTTAATAAGAGATATAAGTTTTCCGGAATTTTAATGTAGGGAGGAGATTTGAAATCTGCATCAAATTTTAAGGATTTTTTATAAAATTCGTTTTTTGTATAATTCTTTATCTAAAAGCGGAAATACATTTTAAGTTAATTAATTTTGACCAATAGGATAGGTGGATTTTAAACTACCTGCGCTCTAATTGGTTGAATGATGTACGACATCCAATCAGAGCGCAGATTTTTTAAATCCACCAATCACGGATGCCAAAATTAATTAACTTAATTTGTATTTCCGCTTTTAGATAAAGAATTATACAAAAAACAAATTTTATAAAAAATCCTTAAAATTTGATGCAGATTTCAAATCTCCTCCCTACATTAAAATTCCGGAAAACTTATATCTCTTAATACTTAACCCTAATTTAAAGTAGCTTCGCTACTAATAACAGATATAAATTAGGATGCTACTAATTTATCTAAATAGGATCTAGGGGACATGTTATTTGTTCAGGGGGGGGGGGGGAGGTAATTAGCCCAGGTGTTATATACACATTAGATGTATCTATTAAAACTTCCTATATCAATTTAATCAACTGCACCCAGCTAGAGAATTATTTACTATTCAAAAAAATCTGACTGCATAGCCTCTAAGTGTTCTATAAAAGTTAGTTTTTTTTTTAAATTCGTAAGTATGAAAGTTTTTTGAGCATTCTGTATTGCGTAAATAAGTATAGAGGTATAATCAAGACAACTACCTGCCCCATGTGGTGAAGACCCTTTTCGTCTACTAGTAAATTTTATTTCCGACGCTATTAACTGATTTAAAAGACCCAATACAAAAGCGGGACAGGGTCCCCGACCTGTTGGTAGAGTTACATATAGCTCATGCCCCCTCTATTATTTTACTTTAATGTTGCGAAAAAAGAAAAAAATAATTTATAAAACGAATATCTGCCCCTATTCCTCAGGGAGGGAGGGGACATTAGATTTGAAATGATACTGGCATTAAAAGGTTCATAAATACGTTTTTTCAGTCGTTGGCCCACAAACTTTGATGGGAATAGTCCCTTTCATAACATTTCCTCGTATTTTTAAAATGGCTTTTTATAGGTTATTTTAGGTTAGGTTAGGTTATATTGAGTTAGGTGATTGCCCCACAGGATTAGGTAATTGGCCCCGCAGAGTTAGAGGCCCACACAGGGGCTAGAAATAGGAGAAAAGCTACTGTGAAAAATACGAAGAATCTCCCTATAAGGTGCCATGTTACGAAAGGGACTATTATACCCAAATACTTTTGTTAATTAGTTGGTACACACTAGCAAGGGGCAATTTTGTTTATCTAAATTGGGGACGTGCATTTAATATAACCTTTCATTGTCTTATCCCTTAATATCCCTGCTATAGCTAAAGCCACTATAAATGATATATTTAATGTTGTTCATTGTTATACATATATTTATCATACATTAGTAAAACTAGGACACGAACAGTCCATAACAAAAAGATAATTTTAAACTTCCAACACACTTCATATACTTCACTTAATGTTTAATACACAAAAAAAGAAAGCAAATAAGTAAAAGGTAGGAATCTTAAAGGGATAAGACAATGATCGATAATTGATTTACATCCCCAATCAAGGTACACAAAATTACCCATTTTGTAGTTCAAAATTACCGATGGAAACTTTCAACTTAATGAACCAATCAATTAGATTCAATAAAATTGTCCAAAGTTG
The DNA here is from genome assembly GCF_053477335.1 of Acartia tonsa. Classification (NCBI taxonomy): domain Eukaryota; kingdom Metazoa; phylum Arthropoda; class Copepoda; order Calanoida; family Acartiidae; genus Acartia; species Acartia tonsa. The sequence goes on along the minus strand of NC_137266.1, from coordinate 9,785,018 downwards.
TTAAGCCAACCAATAAGAAAACGTTAAAAAATTTTGGGGACTAGTGAAATAAACAGCCGAATGACCCCTCCCTCCCTGTATGGACTCTTAAAAATGAGAGTTAAGCAAAACGGGTGACCGTTTGTCGTAGTAATTTGTAACTTTGTCTTTATGATAACGTCCAGACTTTATAAAACAAATAGTAGCTATGCTATTCTACTAATAATTATTCCATATGTCTTTATTTTAGTAAATGAATGACAGGAAATGAAAGTGTTTCCACAATGTAACAATTATATCCTATTATCATCCAATTATATAAATTGGAAAGGTTTTTTTTGTCTGTAGTTTACGATTTCGATAACCACTGAACCGATTAAGTTCTCTATCGTACAGAATCTTCTTATTGGTCCCTAAATGGTTTTAGCCTGTTTAATTCTTACATTTTAGTTTGGTTTTGGGCTATTTTTCTACTTTCCTTACTCCTCGAATATATAGTTCCTAGATGCTAGGAGCGCAGCCGCTAGTAATATTAAAAACAATATTTGTGTAAAAGAATGTTTTTTTTATTAATTTAAAAGAAGAATAGACAATACTTTTTTTAACTTTTAAAAAATAATGGTTATTTATTACGTACATGATTATAAAAGTTTAATATTTAAGTTTTATTCTTCCATGTCTAAAATAAAATAAAACCAAATCACCACTTTTGTAGAGACATAAAAAACTATAAATTGATTTTTATTTCTCTATTTCATTTAACTTTAGCTAATGTTTAATATTGTTTGTTTTGTATGATAATTATTAAAGGTATATATGATAAATGATCAAATTGCATGCTAAAGGAATATCATATTTTTACAAAAATATATTACAGTTTTAATGCAAAAATAATATTTAAATTGCCGAAAAAAGATAATTTGAAAATACAATGGCCTATAAATTGATGTAAATCCTCAATGATAGTACACAAAATTACCCCCTTAGTACAATGAGCAGTTGAAACGTTTGGACAATCAACTAAATGATCCAACCAATTAGAAATAAAGTCCCCAGGGTTGTTAAACCAACGAATAAGAAAACGTTATTATTATACTTTGGGGGAATGTAATGCACGTACAGCCCATTGTCCTCTACCTGCCTGGTAGATTTGCTTCAACAAATAAAATTCTCCCAAGCAGACACCCACCCATACTTGATTAGCAAAAGGGATAATTTCTTTTTCGCTTTTTAAAAATTTTATAATAATTTATATTTACTTGAACAAAAACGACTAATTAATTAATAATTTTAGCCTAAACAAACCAAGGTTAATTATCATTAATTATGATACACAGGGACACCAAAGATAGGTCATTAAAAGAAAAATATTCTATAATTATAAAGAGTACTTTTAGAAACTCCAGACAAATGTCCTAAATAGACCTAGAAATCTACATTTCTAGTTAATGTTATTAACTAATTTCAAATTTTCAATAATGTTTATCTGTCAATCTATTTTTCATTGCTTTTTACTACATCCATGTAAGGTATCATATTAATAAATAGTAATAAATATAAATAAATAAGTTTTTTGCTAATTATTATTTTTTTATAGTTAATAAATGTTTTTCTATTTTTTTTATGTTTAGATATCACCCTAAATAATAAAAACCAGTCATTATAACTTTTTGTGTGGTTGAAAAATAGATTTACCTACTTGTAGGTAGATAGGTATACATGATTAATAATTATATATATTCCTAAAAGACAATGAACAATAAAGCTTATGAATTGAAAACCTAATTTTTATTTAAAATAGTCCTTATTTATTTTGGTGGAAACTTTTGGACACTGCTAGTTTGTATAACTCAATCAAGATTTGTTAAATTTGAATAAACTGCCCGACCAATAAAATCGAGGGAATATTGCAACCTAAATTGACGACAATTTTTCTCCTGTCATAATATCCACCTATATTCTACATCCATTATTAGAGCTATTATATATATTTGAGCTAGACAGATGAAGTGTTGTCAAGTATTAAAAACAAATAAATCATCTTTAGTAAGTGTACACTAACATCCGCATTGTGTTGCATAATTGGACACAATGGCAAATTAATAAGAAAAGAGTCATACTGATAAATCAGAGGGAAGCAAATTTGCGCTGTTGTAATAATATGCGGTTCAATTATTTGATAATGAGTGCTTTTCCTCAATCCACCCAACCCTCTCTTATCTTTTAAACGAATTGAAATTTAGGTGAAGGAGGATTTTTTTTTTCGTTTCCCCCTATTTTTAAAAAAATAAACTAGTTACTTAGTCCCCAGCCTCTAGGGAAGGGCGGCAAAAGTGAAAAAATAGTTGCAAACCACTCAAAGATTTATTTAAAGCTTTCCTGAAAAGCACAATCAATGCGGACCAGTATTTTCCGAGAACTTAAGCTTCAAATAAAAAACTTTACCACTTTCTATTAAAAAGGATTGAAAACTATAAATGCTAGTTATCCTATGTCTTACTCTTACATTGTGGTGTCTATACCTGCGATACTTTAAACCTGCTGGGCTATCCTGTATAATACATAACCTAACCTAACCCAAACCTAAAGTAATAATGAAACCACCAGACAATGTAATACATATGTGGAAGTGAACGCACTCCTCTTAAATATAGACATATGTAATTTTAGATGGATAGATGGACTAAAATTATTGAGCAGAAAAAAAAACATTTCCTATGAAAATATCTATCTATTTGTCCTTTTCAATATCTATTAATCTATGGAGCTATCGGATCATGTTACTTGTAGATGCAGCGCTTATCACATGTTACTTGTAGGTGCAGCAAACTCATACATGTTACTTGTAGGTGCAGCAATATTTCCTATAGAGATACTAATATGATTATAAATAGAAACAATTAAAATAAATTCGTTAGCTAAACATTTATTAGTAATGGTTTTGTATATATGCAAAAATACTATTAACCCTTAACGGTCGGGGGGGGGGGGGGGGGGGCGTTGAACGCCCCCCCATCCGGTTTTTTCTATCTCATTTTCTGTGTGTGAAAAATAAAGAGCCCAAACTGCTTGACTTTTTATAAATGGGTATGACACATAACTGAGAGTTGGAATTTTTTGAATATCTCTATCCTGGCGGGCACAGGATGCCAGCAAACCTGGCAGGGTCATCCATGTAAGAGCAAAAATATTTTTTTTGACTAAAACAAAGCATTTTATCATACCAAAATACAAAAAAATCCTCTAGTAGTACATCCTTATATGAAATACAGGTGTTCAAGTCACTTTCAGGTTCCAGGTATGATCCTGCAGGTCCTGATCCTCCAGGTCTCCAGAAATCTTTAAAAGGCTCCTGTGGCCGCAATTTTTGACTTAGAGACTTCAAATTTTAAACTTAAGCTTTTCTTACATGTCTACATAACGTATTAAAATTTCATGAAGATCCGCCGCCGTTTTCCCGCCGACTGCGGCGGCTGGCAGCTGTCAAGTAAAGCTGCGGCCGCTGAAATTTATATTTTGATATTTCTAATGTAAAATTTACATAAAAATAAACATTTTCTGAGAAAAAATTTTTCTTCTAGCTTCAAAAATAAGAAAATTACAGCCGTTTGAAATTTTTAAATAAAAAAAGACCTAAAAACAAAGGTTGTTAAATAAAAGGGTGAAGGAAGCGAAAATTGACTTAGACTTATAAAAGGTCGGAAATTCATTATCAAACAGGGGATTTGCACAAAAAAATTTAGCCCTCTAGCTCTAATAGGAATTGAGATAATTAGGGGGGGGCGTTGAACGCCCCCCCCCCCCCGACCGATTAAGGTGCGGCAAGGGGCCCGACTGTAAAGGGTTAAATAATTACACATGATATTGAATAGCAATCTGGTTGCACAAATTGTAAAATTCATTATGATTATAGCGATCCCTCCACTTGTATTCATCCAAATAACTTTGTAAGAAGGTTCTGGTTTAATTTGGTTCAAGATGAAGGAAGTTGTTTGGGGTTTTGAAGTTCTTTAGAAATGACTAAAAAGCTTATTTTCAATTAAAATATAACTAACATTGTCTGCCTATCTCCTTTTTTTTTATCTCCCTTTAACATGTTACTTGTAGGTTTAAGTTAAACATGTTACTTGTAAGTGCAGTGCTGCATCTACAAGTAACATGATCCAAAATATCTATCTATCTATATGACCTTATTTACGTAGAGGAGTTGTTATTTACGAATTCTTATGTTATAATAATGACAGACCTCTGTGTCTATATAGCTTTAAGGGTTTATAAAATAGAGTTTCTTTAGAGGTTTCATCTTGCAACGTCTTAATAGTAAGGATATTTCCCTATGTTCGTTGGGCATTGCTGTATTTTCTCTTTTAAATAAAAATTGCATGAAGTGATTGAAAAAAAGATTCTTCTTTCTTTTCTGTTATGATTTAGATTTATAAAAAAAAAGCTAGAGGCAGCACCCCTAGCATCTAGGGGCACAACATTCGTAGGGATGTGGAAGGGCAGAAAAATAGCCCAAAACCATACCTAGATTTTTTTTTATAAAAGTGAAATAGTCTAAAATCATCGCAGGACATATAAGAAGATTTACTGTAAATCCTAATTTTAAGCTAAATATTTTATTTGAATTTCTATAATCAATGCACTCTAATAAGTATAAAGCTTAGATGACATAGAATTATATTATGACAAATATAACATTTGTAAACAATTATTAAGCGTTCTTTAGATAGATAGACAGACTGACAGGCAGATATTAATATAGATAGATAGTTAGTTTTATAAGAAGGCATAGGCCTTATATAGAAAAATAGACAGATAGACAAACAAAAAAAAAGGTAAAATGGTATATAAATAGTTGGATTTGTATTATAAAGGCATAGTTTTAATATAAATAAATATGTAAAAACAAAGGACAAAAATGACATTAACACTTGTATAGTGTCTAAACTGAATTATCAGAATATAAAAGTATAAGAGTCGAAGCAAAATTGTAAGTAAATTTGTTGAAAAACTTCTTGATACAGGATAATGTTTATTGAGTTTATGGACATACTTACATTTTTAGGATTTGATAATAGAGTTGCTTCGCTTAAGATATTGTTCTGTTGTCCCAGGAATCAATATACCAAAAATTAGATCAAACGGATAATTAGATCACATAAAAATTTGCTGTTAAAAAATTAGAAAAATCAACATGTTTAAAATGGACGTACGGACATTCTGGTAATGATTATAGAGTTGCTACGCTTTCTAAATCGTACCTAACTACTACAGGAATCATCATGCAAAGTTTGAAATCGATTGGACAATTCTAACATGCCTAAATTAACGAATAAAAGCTATCTATCTCGGACGGACGTACGGACGGACGGACGGACCGACCCTAATTATAGAAAAGCTTCGCTTTTAAATATAGGATCAGAAAATGTTTTCATTTTTCTCTATCTATTTCTCTACCCTTGAATATGTCTATCTATAACCTCGTATGACAAATATATAAAACGTAAACAATAATTACTTGAAGCCCCTAAGATGTTTAAGTACCAACCCTACCCTGAAGGCCTTTAATTCACTATAGAAATTATGTGGAGTTATAAAGTTTTACAAAGCCAGACTAAGGACCTTTTTTAAAATTGAAATCTGTTGATCCAGCCGTTTAGAGGATGTCATTAACATAAAAAATTAAAAATAAAATTTAACAAGGATGACAACATAAAAAGCTATTTTTAACAAATCAGACGGACAAACGTACATTGAGAACAGACTGAACATAAATGTAGGAAATATTCGTTTTAAAACCTCCACATATTGCTATAAATATTCTACTGTGTTTGTATGCCGATAGTTTCTATAATATCACTTGACTTGGTGTGTATAACCCTTAATTTGTACACCCTTAAATTAATATACCCTCCTTCTACATTAGGGATAAAGTACTAGGGATAAGATAAAAGAATAGGTAAATATAACGTCTGTCTGTCTGAATTAATTAGCTTACCCCTGGACTATTTTGGTTCTTCTCTATAGTGAAGCTGATTTTAAGTCATATAGCCCCCTTATATCTATAATTTCAAAACAAAACTTAATCATGCAGCATTCTTAAGAAGTTAGGTAAGATTTAGAAAGAGTTGCAACTCTATAATCGTTACTAGAATGTCTGTACGTTCATTTAAAACATGTAAATTTTAACCTCTTAAAAAAATTGTAATAATTAACCTATTTAACTGATTTTTATAATACTGTTTGTTTCCTATAACAAAAATGTAAAATGTCATAAGCAAAGCTTCTCTGTAATCAAGTAAAATGATATGTAAGTCCTTAAACAGTTTCCTGTATTTAAGCAGTTTTGCAACAAAAACTTACAATTTTGTTTAGACTCTTTAAATCTATATTCTGCTAACTCAGTTTACAAGTGTAAATGTTCGTTTGTCCTTTCGTATATTTATACTTATATACTACTTCACATAAATTATTGGCAGCAGCACCAGAATTTTTTTAAAAATTTTTTAAAAATTACCTCATGGGGCAAAGCCCCTGGAGGCTAGAGGCGAAGCGACTAGTATTTATATATCTCTGTATCCCTGTATATGATATTTGTTTATTATTATGGCAGGGTTGTAACCTCTTGGTCTCTAATTACACACCTGGCCCTAGTATGTGGTGTTCAATCAGTTCCGCATAATATTTCATATTTGCTAAAAGACACAATCCGGGGGGGGGGCCGGGGGGGGGGGGGGGTTATAATGAAAGGTAAGCGAACGTTAAGGGGTAGTTTAATTTTAAGTTGTAATAATATGCATATTTTTCTGATTATTTGCTAATGTTCTATATTTGCGAAAGTTAAAGCACACTTGGGCCTAGTATATTACACACATGTATGTAGGTGTTTGATCGTTACAACAATAAAATATTTAGAACAAATAACATTTAAGATTAAAACATGAATGTTTATGCAATGCAAAAAAAAAGATTTTTAGAATATATTATTTTGGTTTTTACTTCTTTTATGAGAACTGGATTGTATAAAAAAAAAAATAGAGGATACAATGTAGAAACGCAAAGTATTTATACTAATATGTAGAGCCTTTAAATACATCTTTAAGTTTAGTCTGTTCTTTGCTTTTAAGAGAAGCTTTTAAAAATCCTGAAGAAGTTGTATTTAAGCTTTTATTTCAATTCTAATTATGCTTAATCGCCATAGAAATCATTATTAAAAATCAAATTATTATATAAATGTTGGTCAACAAATTTAAAAATGAACATGTTTTAATGGACCCGTAGGAATTGAATATATATTCTCCTCTGGCTAAATTGTTCTCGTCCGACCTTTCTGTAGGGACGAAGCCACTCTCATACTGCATATTATTTACTATTTACTCACACATATCATATTAACCCTGCTCTGCTCCTATTTAAAGTGGTGTGCCTACATTTCGCAGGTTAATACATCCATATAATAGCGAATAATTGGTGGGTGAGGGGTCACAATAGCATATAGAGTAACAATGCTTTTTGTTTGTACGTAATTGTAGAGTTTTCCATTGTAGGGACGCTTCACATAGACTTCGGAATGGTTTAAGGCTAGGTTCACAGCTTCAGGTAACTTCACAGATTAATGAGGTTTTGTTTTCGTAAAATCTCACTAAATTCTGAAATTCTAGGGAACATTCACACAAAGATGAAATTATATATTGCAATTCAAGTCAATGAACAGGTTTAGACTATTTTTCCCCATAAGATATGTGCGAAATTGAATGCACACCTTTTAAAGTGTGTGTTTATGTTAGGTAACCACATGTTAGGCATGTAATAAGTCTTCTTGTTATACTGCATATTCTAACAAAGGCTAAGCTACTTTAGAAATAATAATGTCTGTTCATTTTGAGAGGAAAACTTAGTTTTTTTTTGCCTAATATTCATCATAGAAGTTTTGTCATTCAATTAGGGAAATAGAACATGAAAAAGGGTTAAATAAGGGTTAATAAGCAAAGGTTTCAAGAAAAAAAACCACAAAGAGAGAGAGAGATATATATAGTTAGATAGATTGAGAGATAGATAAAAAAAATAGATAGATAGATTTAATTGCCTTCATTATTAATGACTTAAAATCTATTTGTTAGTTTTATCGGGACACCATATGGAATTGTTTGTGTAAATTACGAGTAATATAATTTGTATGTGCTTAGATGCTTTACTAAAAGTGTTCATACATTTTAGATAACTTATATAACTTATATACTATAGTAGTAAGTTGTAAGTTATCTGCTGCATGTCTCGTAAGATCTCGTAAACATCTATATCGATTGATCCACAATTTTCAGAAAATTTTTAAAAGGCGTTTGACAGGTTTAATGCTATTTAGAAGCTTAGAATAAAGCAAATTTTGATCATGGAAAGAAAACGAAGTCGCAGGTTTCATCGTATTTTTACGGTGCTTTTCATAGGTTATTTAAGGTTAGGTTAGGTAAATGTTATTAGTTGCCCACTGGGTTAAAGCCCCCCCGCAAGAGCTAGAAGTATGAGAAAAGCTTTGAAAATACTTCCAATAGATTTTCTAGGAATCACAATTATCAACAAACTTATCTTCTAGCAAATAACATCAAAAATACTCTAAAAGAAGTATAATTGTTGATTTTGTTTGAATACCCTATATGCAATTGGGCGTCATCTTATATACTTGACTTAAATTGATGCGACCTAGTTGGGGTAAGTGACAAATATTTTGAAAAACAATTCGTTAACTAAAATCAATTAAGTCAACTCCGACCGTAAGGTCAATGTGGGCCAACAAATATCTGGAATTAATCTTTTAATATTTTATTTTTAGTAGCGAAGCTACTCTATAATTCACTATGTCCGTCAGTCCGTCCGTCAGTCCGTCAGTCCGTAACGCTATGGGGGAAATGGGATTTACTCAGCTCCTATAAAAGATAGAATGCTTGCTGAAACTTTTTGACAACATTCCCATCATTAAGGAGCACAATTAACTATAAAACATCAATAGCGGTCGGACCGGTTTTTAGCAGGTTTTAGGCTATTTTTATATTTTTCACATTTTTCTCCATATCTATGGCGTTTATGGTCCGATTTTCAAATTTTTTTCAGTTATAGATATCAAAATTAAATTTGCCGTCGTTTTAAGAAATAACCATGACGGTCAGACTGCCTTTTTTCAGGTTTTTAGCTATTTTTAAATTTTTCATGTATTTCTCCATATATCAGGTGTATATGGTCCGATTTTCAAAATTTTTTAAGTTAAGGATATAAAAATTAAATTTCCTGTCGTTTTATGAAAACAGCCATGTCGGTCAAATTGCCTTTTAGCAGGTTTTTGGCTATTTTTATATGTTTTACATATTTCCCCATTTTTTTGGTGTTTTTTGTCCAATTTTCAAACTTTTTTGGATACTAGTATCAAAATAATTTTTCCCCATTGTTATGAGCATCTTTTATGTAATTTACTTTGACCGTAATCATCTTACAAAATAAAACAAGGTTTCGTGTTTATTTTCTCAAATAAATCTATTCTCGATTTTAATGAATACACTTCAATGCTTCGCTACTTATGGATGTTGTCATCCTTGTTTTCTGTTACGTGTCAATAGTATTTTTAAAAGGTAGTTGCATAAAGTGTCTAAAAAATCAGCCATGTGACGTCATAAAAATGAGGAATTATCCATCTCTTCTTCTTCTTCTAGGGCGTTCTGTACCGATAGTACACTGCCTACTGCTTGTGCGTTTGCACTAACAGTGTCTGGCCTACATGTTTTTAAGGAGAGAGAGAACTCGGCTACTGATCTCCCCCTCTGTTGCCAAAAAAAGACGGCTGCAGGTTCCAGGTTGCCCTGTACATTACAGTTTTGTCTCCTCTGGCCTCCTGGTCGGTTAGCCATCCGGATGGATGTTCCCGGCTTGGACCACGTGGAGGTCCGACCATACCCCAAGCCGTTCTTTAGGGCTTTCTTTCCCACTTCTCCTCTCATCTTCCTCATTTTTATGACATCACCTGGCTGATTTTTGAGACACTTTGTCCCGCTACTATAAAAGTTTAATTAGGTTCTATTTGTTTTCGATTAAATTTGTTTCTTTCCTTAACATCTGTATACTTGACTTACATTTATGTAATATAGGTCTGAAATAATAAATATACTTTCTTATCCTAATAAAAACAGCTGCACCCCTTTCGTCTAGTATTTAAGATGGGAGAGAAGGCTTAGAAAAATAGCCTAAAACTATCACAGAACCAAGATAAAGATTTTCTTAATGAACAAATCAGCATTTTGGCGTCATAAAAATGAGGGATTATCCATCTTATGACGTCAAAATTTTTTAGAGCGACTTTCTCCCCTCACAAAAAAATCCTAAAAATTGTCTACTGTATCATAAAGCAGTGAAGTATTTTTGTATGAGTCAAAAATATATATTAAAAGTATAAAGATAGGGTGACATCATGCAGAAGTATTATTGTACCTATATTAGGTCTTTTATTCAGCCTTTAAAACAGAACCAGTAAAATGGTGCAGAAGAATCTTCACAAAACTATATAAGCAACACATCTTTAAGTACAGCCGAGAAAATCACGAACGTATGGACAAAGTAAGTTAAAGAAAAGCCTCGCTACTGACACATAACTTTAAGATACAATGTCACATACTTATACTTTTGCAGCTTAATTTAATTCAAAGGGATGTTTGACAACCTGTCCTAAATTAAAAGTCCATTTTCTACAGTACAGACAAACAACTCTTTGATTGCACGGCTTTTGTTTGAGAATCATATAAGTTTTCCCACAGAATGTACCAGACAATCGGACGGACAGACAGAGTTAGATACAATGTAGGTGGTCGAATATCATGCAAGAATAATCTTGTTGAAAATAAGTGTTTTGTCTCACTAAAATAAGGTCATGCATATGTTATATATTATAGCAATGATGATTATATTCATGAGCAGCGTAGAAACAATCGAATAATAGAAATATACACATACAGGCTGAAGATGATTAAAGTCCCTCCACAGATTATGACGTCATACGATAGAACAGTTAATGAAAGGCCAGAGCTTGATCTTTAAATCACCACTAAAATGATTTAAAGATCAAGCTCAGTATACACTGTAATTGACCTATGGTAAAATTTATGCTGGCCTTTCATTGGTGATTTTATCATATGATGTCATAATCTGTGGAGGGACTTTAATCATCTTCATACAGGCTAATACTTTATTATTTTCTTTTCAAAACAGTAACATGTAATACAGTTATGATTTATATAACTTTGTTTATTATATTTGAAATATAAGATTTAATTACAAATAGTCAACTATTTGTGTGTGTGTATATGTGTGTGTGTGTGTGTGTGTACAGGTCTGTAGAGAAGCTTGTTCTCGTATAACGCTTGGAATTGCGTGGAAATTGATAGATGTACTTTGTAAACCTATGCTTTAAGAAGTAACTGAAGGATTGGAAACGTTCATATTCAAAAAATTATAGAGTAGCCTTGCTAAAAAACGTAATGACATTCAGACAAAATAATAATTAGTAATTAAAAACCTAAACAATTAGATAAATATGAATTAAGTAAAGTATTCAAGAATTAACTTGAAATATTCATAGATAATTATAGGTTAAGAAAATATTAAAACAAAACAAACAACTGTTGCATTAACAAGGAAAATTCCATGCCTAGGCTCTTTATAGAAAATTACGTCACACCAGAAGATTTCATTATTTTGAAATTTTCGAAAATATCTTTTTTTAACAGCACTAAATTAAAAAACTTTTGGCCGAAAAATCCCGAATTACGTCATATTAGTATGCAGATTATTCTAATATGACGTCAATCTTTATAGGCACTATAAAATGCTCTACCAACCCACGATTCTCATTTTAAAATATTCCAAGGGAACAGACTACTCCCCCACAAGATAATATTTTATGAGAGAGAGAGTATGAGATCAAATAGTTGATTTTACCCACCCCCTTAATGATTTTCTTGGATAGTGTGAGAGGGTTTGAGGAACTTGGCATCAAAGAGTTGTTTTTCCCACTCCATCAAAGAATTTTCAGATAGGTTGGAAAACCGCCCACTGCGTATATTATAAAGAAAAGCTTCTCTACAAAGGCAAAATAACAAGTAAACAGAAATACAGAAAATAATTTGTTTGCACACTCTCTGTTAGTAACTCAATTTACCTTTAAACTTCTTGAGAAAGCAGGCCTAGAAAACGATCTCATATCCAATTTTTCAAAATTCCTAACTGCATAAGTCATAATATTATATTATTAAAATTACCATTTGTAAAACTATCTTGTTAACTTAACCCAAAATCTATAACCTTACTATTAATTTTTTCTTGTATATTGTTTCAAAATGAAATAAATATTTTAAATGTAAAAATGTAGAAATACAAAACCATAACCATTAAAAAATAGGTCAAAAATTTAATTATGTCAAGAATAAACTTGAATTTTCAGGCATGTCTTTCATAAAAATAGGTAAACAAGTGCTTTTAAATAAAACAATAACAAATAAATAATTAGTAATTTAAACCTTTATTAAAGAATATTTTAGAATATATGCAAGATTTAACTTGAAGATTATTCTTTTCTTTACTAGAAATGCAATGCAATGTTAGTTTTATTTTTTTAATAGTTATAAAGAAGCTTCACTGTAAAGGAAGAATCATATCGGTTCAGTGGTTAGAGGAAACCTTAGATACAGACAGAGTGTGTTATAAATGAGTAGCTTCTTTTAATACAAATAAAATCTTAAAGCATAAAATCTTAAAAATATAAAATAATAAGAATAAAAAGTTTTTATTTAATATTTATGTTTGATGTAAAACAGGTCATGCATTATGCATTTATACATGTCTTTATCTTTTTATCTTAGCACAAGAACAAGAATTTTCAAATGAACAAATCTTCTTGTATTTTAATTAAATTGAGTAACACTTACAATAATTATTATAGAGGTTTTTTATTTTCCTATAGACTTAGATTAAAAAGTCGGAAACCAGGGATCTAAATGGATAAGGCAACGGCCAATAAATTGATGTAAATTTCCAATGAAGATGATACACAGAATTAACCCTTCTGTAGATTGTAATTATTGGTTAAACTGTATTAATAATATTAACTAAAAGAACCAACCAATCAAAATTCAATAAAAGTACCCAATAATGTTAAGCCAACGAATAAGAAACATTATTATAAAACTAGTGTAATAAACAGCTTTATGTACAGTTACACTTAATGTACACTCTTTCCCTGCAAATAACAGTACAAACGGTCGGACATACAGACAATTTTGCAATAGTTTCACAACTAACAAAGAAAACTTAGACAACGATCTTTTTATGTCTAAGACAAAGACATATAAACAAAATTTATATCATTTTCCAGAATATTTAAATTCTATTTTCAGAAAAAGATATTTTTGTTGATAATGAAAAAATACGACAAAAACTAATTTCTTTTTTTAGGAATTGAGTTCATAAAAATGGCCTTTATATAAAAACTTTTTTATTTTTACAAATTGAAAAACTGGGATAGACAGTCATTTTTCAAAACAAGTTGCATGGCAGTCGTATTAGCCGGCACATTTTCAAGCAACCTTCAGCTATAGCAAGTTGAAGTCCAAAAATTAGCTTCAAAAAAAGAAGCGTTTAAGGCTGATGGATATCATTATTCTACAATTTAAGGTCACAGATTACAGGAAGAAAGGGGACAATGGGCTGAGTGTTTATTACTCTAGTCCCCAAAGTTTTTGATAACGTCTTCTTATTCGTTGCTTTAACATCTTTGGAGACTTTTAGTAAATTTTGATTGGTTGATTATTAGAAATGATGCAATGTACACCAATTTATCGCTATTGTCTTATCACTTTAGAACCCTGCACAGAATATCTGGTTGAAAGGTTGAAAAGTGATCCCGGGTCGTTACGCTTAGATCATTGGCTACCAAGGTCTGATTTTATTTTCAAAAAAACAAAAATCTTCAAAAATATGAGTATGCATTTTGCATATATTTGTTGTAATTTAGTATCGTCTGTATGTTCAAATAAATTTGTTTTTATTGGACTTGCAAAAATAATCGCAATTTCTTATTTTTGTTAGGATTAGGCATAGAATAAGGAGGAATAGAAATGAAAACCCTAAATATTTCTGGAAAATTTGAAGGAATCTTTGACTTGCGCAGTAAAGACAATAATGCTAAAGTACAAATCACAATGACCAGTTGGACAAAACTAGAAAGTTTAATTTGTATCAAAATCTAATATATACTGTTTTTAAGGGTCAGCTAAATGGGTACAGCCCCTTCCTCCCCCCTCCCCTCCACAAGTTAATGTATGGATGTAGTATGTATAAATCAGCTGTTTAAAAACAAACATAAGAGCGCAACCTAGTTTTATAATATAAATACTGAGACCAATATTTTTTGTAAATTTTCTTACATAATTAATTTTTTTAAGGCTTAATATGCACATTAAATTCATTTTTAATCCATTGTGAATAGGGAAGAGAAAGCTGGATTCTTGGCTACATGGCTTTTGGTAAATAATTGGAAAAGAAATTTATTTTGAATATTTTTTCTGAATAATTACTGAAATCATGTTGTTTACTAACAGCCTTGTAGCCGTTTTGGTCTTTCAAAAGTTCCAATTTTACTTCAGGCTAGCCAGGCAGAATCTTCTACCTGGATTCTATTCTATACTTTATCTTCTTTGGGATTAGGCTGCTGTTTCTAGTCTCGTATCTTTTCTGTGTTTAATTTGTGTCTGTGCGACTTATAAAAGTGACAATTCTGTTTTAATATCAAGTCATGTTAAAATCATCCTATTGGTGTCAAATCTTATTCGAAGATTTGATGAAGAAAACTCCCCCAAAATATTTCCAAACCTTCCCAAGACCTTTGAAAATATATCCTGTAAAGGAGAACCATATCGGTTTAACGGTTAGCGAGATCTTTCGATACAGACAGAAAGACAAACGTCCTGTTACTTTATTATAAGGAATAGCATTGAAAATTTTATTTGAGATGACCAGCAAGTATCTTTTATTAAATATTGAGTATTTTTCTCTTGTACAATTTTTCTTGAAATGATCTAATCTAACTAAAAAAGTCTAAACCCTTCATTTTGTCGCAGAATAATAAAATAAAACTTAAAAGGTATATGTGTATATTTAGAGAAAATTTAGGTTACACTCTAAAAATCTAAATCAGATAATATGTACAATTACTATGGTAACCTATTAGTAAATTTGACATGCACTAAGTTTTCTAAAAAGCTTGGACTTTATGTCTGTAAATTTTTGAGTATCTATTGATTTAAGATTAAAGTAAAAGAATAGAGGGGGCACGAGCTTTTTCTATCACTTGTTTTCACTCCTTCTCCCATAATAAAATGTTTTGGCCATCTTGATTTTTATAGTACATTTACATATGTGAATTAGGTAAGAGAAAGTTGTAACCCTTCCCTTCTACATATATTCCTTTACAATATTCATTAAAATTAATTTTCATATAATTGCTTCTGACATTACATTAGGCAAAGGTATTAGTTTAGATGGGTAGAAAGATTTGCAGAGAGATAAATAGATAAATATTATTATAGATAGATATAGAGATAGATAAATATTATCATAGATAGATAGATAGATAGATAGATAGATAGATAGATAGATAGATAGATAGATAGATAGATAGATAGATAGATAGATAGATAGATAGATAGATAGATAGATAGATAGATAGATAGATGGATAGATAGATAAATTTCTTATTTTGAGAGATGAATAGATTGATTTTATCAATTGAAATATAGGCTAATATAGATAAAGAAATTAGTTATATTTATAATGATAATAAAATATATTTGTCTTTAATTAAAAGTGACATAGGATTGTAAAATTTACATGCTTGGGTAAAAGCATAATATTGTACTTTATAGGAAGGAAAATAAACTAAAATAATATCTAAGTCATACAGTAGCTTCAACTCTAACCTATAGGGGCTTTCATCGAGAGGGGTTGCAGGTAAACCCCTAAACTTACAAAAAAGCATTCACAATTGAAAAAAAACTGTTGATATGAATGTATACTATTCCCCGTTTTTCACTCCCATACCTTTACACCACCCTGGTGAATTGCTGTGCACGCCATTAATTATTTCATATAGCAATTTATCTTTAACTAGCGGTTACGCCCCTAGAGGCCTATAGGGGCACTTGAGGAGGAATGAGTCAAATTTAATAATTCAATTTCTTATTTTAGATTTTAAATAAAAAAGTAAAAATTTTTTTTTTTTTTTTTGGGGGGGGGGGGGTTGGGGGTGTCCCACCCCCCAAGAAAATAGTTTCAAACCTTCCCGGGACCTATGAGAAGCTACCCTGTTAAGGAGAACCCGATCGGTTCAGCGGTTAGCGAGATCCTTCGGTACAAACATACAAACACACATACACGCAAACATCCTGTTACTTTATTATAAGGATGTATCTCTAAGTAAATTTTAATACCGGAAAGAATATTCCAAATTGAAAAATAGAAAAGTATTTGCAACTATTTGACTTTGAACTTTTCACAACACAATTTCAATTCTGGTTGCAATATTCATGATAAAGTTATATTTACTTTTTACATTTTTATTTTTGAAAATATATGTTAAAACTACCTGTAAAGTGTGTTAAAAATAGAATGATATCGTATAGACAGCTTTCCGCGTACATTCAAATGAAAAATTTAAAGGTTAATTCTGGTTTAATTTATATTATGATCTTTTGTTTTTATATTCGCATACATTTTTCTATAAGAAGATACAATATATGATTTTAAAGTATGGCTGATAATCGGTTCTAAAACAAATTAAGACTTTTTATTTTTTTTATTTGTAATTAGTATCTACTAAAGATTTTTAAAAATTCCATGAATACAATTTACATAATATGTTTCATGTTTACCTCGAAATAAAGTATCTAAATACAAACATTGATTTCGATTTATTTTCCGCCAATTATTAACTATACTAAAAATATAACATCCCCTATAACCAAACCATACCCCTGCCAACAGATTTTAGGGGGGGTAATTCCCCCCCCCCCCCAAACCGAATTAACCCCCCCCCCCAAAAAAAAATAAAAAGCTTGGACGCCCCTGTACACAAAATTACCCCTTTGATAAGCTAATAACTATGAAAATATTAAGATTAAACTTTAGGAACTAGTGTAATAAGCAGTGCAATGTCCCCTCCCTCCCTATTTGACTTTTTTCTTAAACATCTTAATTCTGCCAAAAGTGATGATAGGGTCTTGCTAAAGTTAACCTATCATTGAAATTATAGACTGCGGTTTACAGCCTCAAGAAAGATCAACAATTATGTTGAAAAGCTTCGTTTTTAATTATTAAATTAAATACTAAGAATTCCAACATCCATAAAAGCGGTACCCCTATTAGTGTATTTTAACGTTTGTTTGAAATGTTGATTCTTAACGTTCTTGTTTTTATTTTTAAAAGGACATTTTTGTTTCTTATTTAATCAAACGTACTTTAAATATATTAGATATTTAAGAAAACATATAATAATTCAATAAAATTACCTTATAACTAAATAAATAAAAAAACTTAAACAACCTAACATCACCTAGCGGCAAAATTTGTAACTATATATTGTAGAACTTTTACAGAAATTTAGAATTTTCCCACGTTGTGCAGAAATAAAAGCAATTTTCATAAATAACAAAGCTTTCCAAAGAAAGTATACTGTAATATGTACATGTCTTTAATATTTTTTAGCTTTAAAAGTTGTCATTTAATAACGAAGATACATCATTTTCTTTAATTATGTAAATGTTTGATAACTATTGTACTTTTTGTATTGAAAATATATTGTATGTAACAGAGAAATTGTGAGTGTATCCTATTATGTAAAATAGTAAGGATTTTTTTGTATGTAGCTTAGGATTTCACTGACTAACAAATTGATTAAGTCAAGGTTTACATAGGTCCCTGGATGGTTTTTGGCTATTTTATTTATATTCATGTCTTGAGACGAATTTAGGCTATTTTTCTTACCTCTCTCTCCCCATCGAATAAAAATCCCTTAGATGCTTGCTGTTCTAGAAAAAGAGGAAGAAAGAAGGTGTTAAACAACAAGGATGACAACATCCATAAAAGCGAAGCACTGAAACGGTAGGACAAACGGACATTAACGCTTGTATAGTGTCTGAACTGAATAATCAGAATATAGAAGTATAAGAGTCGAAGGAAAATTATAAGTAAATTTGTTGAAAAACTGCTTGATACAGGATAATGTTTATGGATATACATACATTTTTAGGACTTGATTATAGAGTTGCTTCGCGTATAATATTGTTCTTTGTTGTTCCAGGAATCAATATACAAAAAATCTGATCAAACGGATAATTAGATCACATAAAAATTTGTTGTTAAAAAAGTAGATAAATCAACATGTTTAAAATGGACGTACGGACATTCTGGTAATGATTATAGAGTTGCTACGCTTTCTAAATCGTACCTAACTACTACAGGAATCATCATGCAAAGTTTGAAATCGATAGGACAATTCTAACATGCCTAAGTTAACGAATAAAAGCTATCTATCTCGGACGGACGTACGGACGGACGGACCGACCCTAATTATAGAAAAGCTTCGCTTTTAACAAATAAATACAAACATTATATACTCAAAAAGTTTGAAAATGTGTGCCTATCATGGATTTATGCTATGCATGTGTCCCTCCTAGTTGTAGAAATTCCATTGGCCCATATTTTTACAATTTTTGGTAGAATTTCTGCTTCATCTCTCCTCTCCCCCCCACCCCCACTCTGCATCCAAAGTAACAGGATGTCTATCTGCCTGTCTGTATATATATGTATGTCGGTTAAGATCTCGTAAGCGGCTAGAACGATGTTTTCTTAATTTTCAGGAAAGTTTAGTAATGGTCCAACCAGGTGGGGGGGGGGGGGGCAAAATTGGGAAGTTTTTAACATTTAGGGGGGGGGGCAAAGAAGGGGACTGGGAGGGCGTTCAAGACGTTAGGGGGGCAAATGCCACCTTCGATTCGCACGCGTATGACCCATTGGACCAGCGGTTAGCTTCAGACAAACGGATAGAGAGAAATGGTTCTAGTTTTTTATAATGGATATCTTGTTAATTTTATAATTTTTCTTTCAATTATTTTCAATAAATATATTGTTTGTATCAGATAGTATATCAAACAACCTAATACGATCTTGCAGAATATTTTGTTATTCCCTTATCCCTGAAATGAATAAAAATTGATGATCTATCTATTTTTTTCTCACACCCCTTGTCTTAGCCCCCTCCCCCCCTTTTGTCAATATTGTAGAAATACAATTGAGTACATTAAGATCTTCTACCCAGGTTGTCCTTAGTATAGGTAGAATTGATTTTTTGTATTATAAAAATTATACAAAACATACAAAAGTACTATTGTATCAATTTTTTAAAAACTTTGTACAGTAAATTTTTTTTGGCAAAGTCCCCTTGTACATGTTGTATCAATTTTGTATACAATAGTACTTTTCTGGGTTTTTTTACTAATTAGTATATTTTTTTTTGTATATGTTTTACACTTTTTTTTTCATTTTTGTACTAATACCATTTTCCTGATTGTATATCTTGTATTCATTTTTTGTACAATAGTATTTATTTCAAAAATTTGGCAGAGTCCAAACATTTTTTACTTTACTGAATATTTTAATATGTATACTAAAGTAACAAAAATAATTAGGTTATAATTTGTGGATTTAAAACAGTTTTTTGTTTTATGCTTATTATATTAATTTTTTTATACAATAGTACAAAGTTTTGGAAATTTGGCTAAGTCCAAATTTTAGGACTTTGCCTAAAAATGAACATAGTATTTATTGTATAATTTTTTTTGTATGATAGTATATTTCAAAAATATTTTCCAATATTCCAATATTTTGACTCTAACAAAATTTTAAAAATGTATACAATTGGACAACCAAAAACATACAATAACCTAAATTTTGATAAGTTCCAAAACTGAGGAGTTAGGAAATATTTTTAAAAACATTTTTTGAATATGAAAAAAAATTTAGAATTTGACAAAAAAATTGTTTAATTCTACAATTTTAATTTTATTTTTGAGTACAAATTTTTTTTTAAGTAAAAAATTTTGGGACTTAGCCTGATAATTGAAAAAGTGTACAACATATACAAAAATTAAATATGTTACTATTAAACATAAAAGTACTATTGTAGACAAAATTGATACAACATGTACAAGAAAAAGATTAAGGGACTTAGCCAAAAAAAAGGACAGTACAAAATTACAAAAATAATACAATAGTACTTTTGTATATTTTGTATAATTTTCATAATAAAAAAAAATTCTACCTGATATAGTTCAAATTTTTGTTGCTAGGTGTCTTTCACTTTTTAGAAATTTTTTTTTTTTAAATATTGTCTAACTCTATTATTTCAATTTTGTTTCTTGGTTTTTTCTAAGTACAAAAGTGGACTGTACAAAATTACAAAAAAATAATACAATAGTACTTATTTATGTTTTGTATAATTTTCATAATACAAAAAAATTCTACCTATACTAAGAACAACCTGGAAAGACTCTTAATCTTATTATATAAAGTAGTAACGATTTTTTTGCCTAAAGCTTAAGATTACATAGACTACTGAACTGATTGAATTCTTCTTTTAAGGGAAGGTTCACATAGGTCCTGTGATGGTTTTATGCTATCTTATTTTTAGATTTAAGCCCCTAGATGGTAGAGGCTATTTTTATGTCGCCTTATTACACTAAAAGGGGGGCAGCTGCACATAGACGTCCAAGGGGGGGGGGTGGCAATGGGGTGATTACCCCCCCAAAATGAATTTGAGGGTCACCCCCAAAATTTTGGATTTTCAATTTTTACCCCCCCCCACAAAAAAAAAAAATACCTCTATAAAATAAAGATTACCCCCCCCCCAAATTTGTATTTTCAAAATTTTACCCCCCCCCCCCCAAATAAAAAAGCTTGGACGCCCCTGCTGCAAGTGAATAATAACAAGGATGACATCAGCCATAAAAGCTAAGCTCTGAAACGGTAGGACAGACGAACATTAACCCTTATAGAGTGTCAGAACTTTATTTACAAAATAGAAATATAAAAGTTTTGAAAAAAATATATGTATATTTGTTGTAAAACTTATTAAAATACAGAATTCTGTTTAAGGACATACTGGCATTTTTAGGACTTGATTACAGAATTGCTTTGCTTGAAATCTTGGTACCTTATTGTAATAGGAATCAGTACTCCAAAAATTATATCTATCCGATGATTATATAACATAAATATTTGTTGTTAAAAAAGTTAAGAATCACAATGTTTAAAATGGACATACGGACATTCTGGTAACGATTATAGAGTTGCTACGCTTTCTAAATCGTACCTCCGCAGGTATCATTTTGAAAAGTTTAAAATCAATAGGACTATTATAACTTGCCTAAATTAACATAAAAAAGCTATCTGTTACGTACGGACGGACGTACGGACTGACGCTAAATATAGAAAAGCTTCTCTTTTAAAAAGATATACATAGAGAAATATAAAAGAAGAATTCTATTATGTAAAGCAGTAAGGCTTTATGTTCTGAAAATTAAGATCTCAATAACTACTGATCAGGCTTTCTATTTCAGGTAAGCCTAATATTTGTCTTGTGATGGTTTTAGGCTATTTTATTTTCAGTCGTAGATTGGTTTTATGCTATTCTATTTTAAGTTTTGGGAAGGTTTTAGCAGGGTTCGGAAGCCGCGCCTCAGCCGCGCATAAGCCTCAGTTTTAAACCTGCTTGTGAGCAGAAAAAGAAATTTTTGAAAGAAGGATTGTCTACTAAAGAGACAGTTTTATACATCCAGCTAAATTTATAGTGATAAAATGACGATTTCACTGAGGCTTACACGCGGCTTACGCGCGGCTTCCGATCCCTGGGTTTTAGGCTTTTTCTCTCCCCTTTAAATACAGAGCCACAAGATTCTAGGGGCGTAACTGCTAGTATTATATAATGGGTTATTATTAAATGGATTTTACACCAGATTATCATGTACTTTAATAAAGTGAAACTTGTAGCTGGCTAAAAGAACAAACAAAGAACCCACTTTACCCCACCCCTCCCCTCCTACTGGAAGAACAAACTATCAAATAAATGATATTCAAGTTGTGAACCATCCTATGAAAATTCAATAAAAGTACCCAAAGTTGTTAAGCAAACAAACAATACTAAGACTTTGGGGACTAGTGTAAAAAACAGCCCAAAGTCCCCTCCCTCCCTGTGTATAAAATTGTGGCGAGCTGGCTTTTATTCACTTTGCAATGCACATTTTAAATGGATTGTAACAATTTTCTACCTTATATAGTTAAAATTTTCGCCGCTAAATGTCTCTTACTTTTTAGAAAAACTTTATTTTTTTTTTTTTTTTTAAATATATGGTTGTTTAAAAATGCAAGAAGTTAATCTTATTTAAATTTGTTTCCCTTTTATTTGTTTTTTTTCAATATTTTGAAATATTTTGATTTTAATAGTTACAAAATTTAAACTATAGAGGTAAGTCAATCAAATCTAGTTTTGAGTTAAGACAAGTCATGATAGAGTTGAAAATAAAATTTTTCACCCTACTTCTAATTATGAAGCAAGGGATGAGAATATTCCAAGTACTCTTATTATGCTAAAACAGAGTTAAACACATGGAAATATATCCCTTTAACTCAATAATATTTTTTGAGGAAATCTAATTCTGTTCAAACTGTCTGGATGGCATCACATAAAAATTACAAAATTGGTAGTACTTTTAGATAGAAATGTAAACATTTTGGGCTTACTTTTGCATCCCTTCGTATCAATTTTTTAAATGTCGTACGAAATTTGCAAGGGGTCCTAAATTTTTTCTTTTAAATTTGTCGTATACATTTTTTGTGCTTTGTACTAATTTTTATTCGTATTAATTTTTACCGCCTCGTACTAATTTTCTAACCCACTGGATCACGGCCGAAAAATGGCTTTCGTATATAATATATGTCTCTAGTACTAACAAAATTTCTCGTACTCTCGTAAGAATTATTGCATAACGATGATATACTTTCGTAGAACCAACAAATTTTCTATACTATAGTATAACAAAATTGATACAATTTTAGAGTAAGACCATATATACTATTGTAAACAAAATGATATACGAAAAAAAATTTTCACCTATACGAATGATAACCTGGGTATCGCCATCCTATTACATAAATTGCTTAATCGATATGGTTCTAGTTTACATTGAAGCTTCTAATAGGTCAAAGAAAGGATTTTAACCATTTTGGGGGAGGGTATCTCCACCCTTCCGATAAAAGATGACCATTCAAGAAAACCAGTTTTTTTTACTTTTTCTTTTTAGATCTTAATAATCAATTGAAAAACATTTTTAGATCGACTCCTCCCCCCTTAAACGCCTCTAGAGTCGTACAAAGTGAAACAATAATAGACTGTCTGAAGCCTAAGATCTCGAAACCTTAACTCTAATTTAGTTTTAATTTTCATAGAATATACGCAATGGTCCTGTGATTGTTTTTAATTATTTTCTTGGGCAATGAAAAAGAAATCTCTTTCTAAAAATAAACAATGATTTTGATTATTTTGAAGATTATTTTTTCTTTACATATTTTCTTTACAAATAAACAGTTTTTCCTTAAAATGTCCTATCTTTTTGATTTAACCCATTAGTGCCGAACCGGGCACTAAAACCCGGTTCCGAAAAATGGGAAAAAAACCGGTTTCCTGCTTCATAATTGCATCATTCTCAGAATGAATCCCCCCTCTACTACCCTGACTTTCATTTCCCCCTGGAGCAGGCAGTTTA
This sequence comes from Acartia tonsa, assembly GCF_053477335.1. Taxonomy (NCBI): domain Eukaryota; kingdom Metazoa; phylum Arthropoda; class Copepoda; order Calanoida; family Acartiidae; genus Acartia; species Acartia tonsa. Next base: position 9,761,133 of record NC_137266.1, on the reverse strand, counting down.
GCTTACTTCCGTTTGCTGGTATAGCTCAACAAAATTTGAAAATCATGAAAATTCAAAATACCCCTTCTAACTTTTTTGTTTTTATAGTAAAGTCGCTGATTTTTTTTGTGAAATCTAATGTTTATTGACAAGTACATCTATTTGTGAATTCGTTTTATTCAAATTATAATTTTTTATATGATTTTTTTATCGTTTTTTTACGCCCTATTATGACCCGGTTCGGCTTGGCCATAAATACCCGAAAATTTTAAAACCCGGCTCGGTTTCGGTTTTTATTACCCGGTTTTAACTTTTCAACCAATAAAAATAACAGTTTACGTCATTAGTAAGGGTTTGAGCCACCCTAATAACCCTAGTAATCTCTATAGGTGTCACCCAATAGTTTTATGCTCGTTTTCTGATATGTAACACCCAAATTTTATATGTTCTTTTTTTGTAGTGTGTGTCTTTTAAAACTTCGAGCAATGGGTTTTTATACCCGAAACGGCGGCACCTATAGCCGAAACACTAAATTTGAAATAAATCGCTTCGTATTATACTTGTAGCTCTATAGATTACATGAGGTTGTGTAGTTTTCAATTACGGATCGTATCAAAGTTCTAAAAAGTGTTCATCTCACTTTTGGCGTTCAAAAATTACATTTTTCGATTTTTGGTCAAAATAACCGGGTTTATACAGGTCAACCGGGTTTTAAAACTGGGGGAAAGCACCAAAAACGGGTGTTAATGCCTGGTTGGTATTTATGGCCAAGCCGAACCGGGTTTTTTTGCAACTTTCCTGTGCACGCCACTAGAGCAAAACAAAAAAATACGAATTCCGTTTTGACCATTATAAAGCTTCCCTGAAACTTACAGCTCGATCGGCCCATAAAAGTGGCGCTCGGCACTAATGGGTTAATAGATAAATCAGCTAAAAGTTAAAGTATGAAAACCAAATTTTGGTTGCTCTAGAACTATTTAGACTCAACCTATTTCTCTATTTCAGATGAGCTGAAAATGGATTGCCTATTTCTTCAATAATTTCCAAATGTGTACAGCAAATAACCCAATTATTGCAAACGCTATTTTCAGCTACTCCGGCCAAAAGGAAAAGCGATGTAATGTATAAACGATTTACATTATACATTCAAAATTTTAATTTTTCAAATTTTGATTTTTTTTGGAAAGTTTGAAGCTTTTTTTAGCTAGTAGCAAATATTGAGATAGGACGCGGATGCTAAGTACACTTTTGGAAACTAAATTTCAGTACATCCTATTTAATGTCCTAAAATCCCCTACGGACCTCCCCTTTTTTCATTGAATTCTGGTTCTCTATATGTAGTGTACAGTACAGGGATCTAAAGGAGTAAGACAATGGCCGATAAATTGATGTAAATCACCAATGATGATACACAAAATTACCATTTCTGTAGATTATAATTAGTTGTTGAATCGTTTGGACACTCAACTAATTAAACCAACCATAGAAAATTAATCAAAATTCTCCAAGATTGTTTAGCCAACGAATAAACAACATTGGATACTTTGAGGACTAGTGTAATTACAGCCCAATGTCTCCTCCCTTCCTAAAATCTGTATGCTTATTTACAGAGAAAAGATATCAATTATAGTTGAAATAATCTACTTCCATTTTTTCTCAGTAATCTCCCATAATAATATAAGGAAGAGAAATAATTTAACCTCCATTGTCCTGTCTCTATTCCCCTGATTTTATTATATAAACTATTGATAAGGATTCTTCTATGAAATGAATAGACTTATATTAAGTCCACAAGAAACAGCAACAATATTCCTGTAAAAGAGGTAAAATGCCTATCAGAAATGGTATCTGTCTGTATCAAAAGATCCCAATAACTGCTTGACCTTATTGCCTCCAAAAGGGTTAATAAGTTATTACCCCTTTCAAAAAGATTTTGAAAATAGAAAAAGGGTTAAAAAAAGGGATAAATTAAAAATAAAACGTAGCGTCTATATAATTTTTTAAAAGAGATAAAATAATATGCTTTTATAAAATGTAGTACGGTTTTTTGCATGAATTTTATGATATATAATTATTAAACTAATTTGGTTCTTTAATTTATGTAAGCTTCACATAGGTCATGTTATAGTATTAGGCTATTTTATCTAAGATTTTGGATAGTTTTTAGCGATTTTACTAGTTCCTTTGAATATAGAGCCCCTAAATGCTAGGGACATAGCCGCTAGAAGATATAAAAAGTATGAAGGAAACTAAAAGTGATATAAAAATTCGCAGTATTGAAGTAACACCTCCAATTGAATAGACTATGTGCGTGAATATATATTTGAGTGTGTGTGTGTGTGTGTGTATGCATGTGTGTGTGTGCGTATGTGTGTGTGTGAAGGGGTGTGTATGTTTATTGTCACCTGCTGGGCTTCGTTTCCCATGAGATGTCCCCAAACATGGGGTTTAGAGATCTTTAATAAACATAAAATAACAGTATATATATTTAAGTAAAAAAAAACAATTTTATCAATTAGTAGTAATATATAGTAAAAAAAAAATCAGTTGTGTCATTATCTTTGTGAGGGTAAGACGTTTGACCGCTAAGCTAGCCCATATGTTAGTTAGGCTTTAAGGTCAATTACCCATTTAGCCGGCTTATATGCCTGTGTTATATAGCATTAAGCATGTAAAAGTTCACCTAATGTACAAAAGTGTGAATTGAACTATCTTAATATCAATAATACCAACATAAATTCGTTTTTTTTTATGTAGTTTACCTTTCATAAAATTTGAATACAAAATATTTCCCGGGCTGACAATATATCTAGTGATGGAGGCTAATCCATTAGGCAACATGAGTGAAAACACAGATTCTGCAAAGGATAACAAATATAAATTCTTTAAGTATGGGGCAATTATTTGTGATAAAGGAGGTGAAAAGTGCATAGTAAAGAATGATATGCAAAATTGCCTAAGTGAAATAAATGAAATTAAAATACAAATTGAGGAGCTAAATAAGAGTAGCCATGCTGACGTGGAGCAAGTGAAAGCAAAATGCTCCAGGCTCAATGAAAAGTTTATGGCTCTGTTAAACAGGCTAGATTTTACTTCTGGCAGTGAAGAGGAGCCTATACACAAGTTCAGCCACAACAGAACGCCAGAGCTTATTGATCTCTTCAGTACTTTACACATTATTGATGCACAAAGGCTTGTGCCAATTGATATTAAATCATGGAGCACACCATATTCACACTATGCAAGTCTGTCAACGATCATAGGTGGTACTAACATACCAGGGTGTGATTACATAACAGAGATTATACAGCTTCCACCTGTAGAGGAGCATGGCAAACTGAGATATCCTGTAAATGTCATGTACATATCACCTCTAAAGAGACAGATAGCAGTCAAGAAGATTCAACAACACTGCCACAGGAATAAAATATCGCTTCCAATTCAATACAGCTTGTTCAGATACCCAACTTTAAAACATAATGTTCATATTCTGTCCACAATTCTCAGGGATTTACAAGATAAGGGTAAAATTGAATTTTACCACATCAATGATTTTATGGCCACCAATTACGCAGATTTTTTGGCTCCTATGTTCATTGTAAAGATACCTGGAACCGAAGGTCTAACAGAGTACAAAGAATGCCCTACTAATTCATTGTACCACTCTGGGCTATACATACCAGAGCAGGACAAAGATATGACATCAGATGAATATTTGTTTTTTAAACAAACTATTCAGGAATTTGTTTATGAAAGGCTTCCAAAAAATGAACAGGAGACAGATAAGACAGAAGCAGACAACAACTGGACGGAGGTGACATATAAAAGAAGTAAACAGCTAGAAGTTACAGCAAATGATAAGGTGCAGTGCAAGGATTTAGATGTCATCAGAAAGGACAGCAAGATTTACAGACCAATGAACCAGCCCAAACAACATATCATTAACAAGTATAAACAAAAAAAGGGTAAATCTTATAAAACTGCGTTGTTGGGAGGTAAAGGGAAGGAGGTTAAAAATGACGGAGGTAAGGAGACACAGATAGGGGGATCAGGGGGTAGGGGGCAACAGGGGAGAGGCGAAGGGGTCAGCAGTATACATAACAGAGACAACGGAGGTATCAAGGGGATGGAAGTGAAAGGAGGGGGAGGTGTTAGCAGCACAGGCGGTGGCAGGGGAGAATGGATAGGGGCGCGGGGAGAAGGTGGCGGAAGAGGAGGGAAGGCAAAGGTGTTTAATTACACATCTTTAGGTCAATCCTATATTCATATAAACAAGGATGATTATATGCATAGAACACCAAAATCAAGATATTCAACTAAACCACAACACAATGACAGGTTTAGAAATAAACCAAAAACAAACCTAAGGCAGAATTTAGTCAACCAGCAAGCCTTTAGCCCACCAGTCTGCCACCCGCCAAACAGCAGACCGCCACTCCGCAGCCCGCCAGCCTGCAATCCGCCACTCCGCAGCCCGCCAGCCCGCATTCCACCAACGCGAAGCCCACCAACACATCACTATGGAAGCTATCAGGAAAATCCTAACAGCATGGACTTTTTATTACAAATAGCACATGCATTCATCAATCACAACACAAACTAGTTATTGATCAATTTTGTCAACTGTTTAAAAAAAAACAATATCCTTATTCTAGTGAAAAAGTTATATGATATTAAGCAGTTTTAATAATATTTTTTTAAATGTAAAGCAAGATATATGTACACAATTTTAGAGAAGCTATGAACATATGTCTGTAAATAAGTAAAATATAAGTTGGGGGGGGGGCAAGGGTGAGAATTAGTTTAGATTTATACAGATAAGAATATATGTACATAATTTTAGAGAAGCTATGCTCATATGTCTGCAAATAAGTAAAATATAAGTTGGGGGGGGGGGGGGAGGGGGGGACAAGAGTGATAAATAACTTAATGTTAATATTTCATTGTCTTTTAGGCCGGCTAAATGAATCTTTAGAATACAATTACACAACTTAGGGAGGTGGTTTCAACCCTTTTTTCATACTAAGTAAGAAACCGAAGGGCTTATTCATTTAGGCTTATGCTAAAAGTCAAGTCAAATTGATTTTTAGAATTTTTTTAGTTCTTTCTTTTAATTAAATTATTATTTTTTTATTGTATTATAATTCGTAATTCGTATGTCTAATAAAAATATTCCTTTAAATATTAAATTTACCAATGTCCGTGGTCTTGGTTTTTTTTCAAAAGGAAAATTAAACTTATCTAAGGTTCCTTTTAAGATTAAAGAATTAACGTGTTCAGCTAACTATGTTCCTAGCATTTTTGTTTGTCTTGAAACAAAATTAAAAAGCTCTCATCGTGAAATAAAACTTCCCAAGGGATGTGTATACGGGGGGGAAACAAGCGGAAATGAACCAAAAGCTGGTATTTTTGTGTATCATGACAATGTATTTAAAATTTTGGAGACAAGGACAATAATTTCCACGCATTGCATGTATTTGAAATATAAAATTGGAGACAGTATATTTCATTTAATTCCTACATATTTACCATCTTGTTCAACTTTAGAGCTAAAAGATATGTTAAATAGAATTGCTACATTTATAAAAGATCATAATTTGACAGCATTCACCTTTTTTGGGGATTTTAATATTGATTTTAACAACCCTGGACATTTTTACAGGGCTAAGCTTTTGCATGATTTCTTAGTTAGACACAATATGATTGATTTAGCCAATAAACTTTCTGTCAATCCAATCTTTACCTGGCGCGGTTCAGGGCAAAGATTTAAATCCAAAAGCAATATTGACTATTTCTTTTGTAATTTTGACTACTTTAATCATATAGAATTTAGATTTAATAGTTTTTCTGATCATAAAACTGTCACAGTTGCCAAAAAAAGTAAATTTAAATACAAAAATCAAACATGGAAACCATTTTTGTTTAAAGATAAACATTTTCTAGATATTATGAAAACAGAAACAGAATGGTTTCTAAAAAAGAACTCAGATGACAAAAATATAAATTTGGCAAATGTTTCAGTGGATGATTTATCCTTTCTAAACGCAAAAAATCAATATACAGGAACCATGTTTAATCTTATTCAACATTTAAAGCAAAAACACGATGTATTTTACTCAAAATTGAGACACAAAGAGTTTCAGAAAACAAAAGATTTTGATTCACAAATTAATATGTTATATAATAAGATTGAAACTTCTCCTGATAAAGATTCTTTGCAAAGCATTCAGGACATTATTCAGACGCAGCAAGAATATTTTAAAAATTTGGTTAGTTCAAGGGCAGAAATATATTATATGAGATATCTTCTGCTAGATGGTAAACCAAATTATCTTACATATCAAAATATGAAACCAAAGAAAAAGAACAGTTACAATTTACTAATAGACAATGAAATGACTGATTGTCCTGAAAAAATTGTAAATAAACTAGGCAAAATTCATGCTGCATCTGTCTGTCCTGATGATATTCCTAAAGCTGATTTAAACGGACTTTTAGAAACTTTTAATTTAAAGCTGGATGATATTTTTCCTAAAATACAAAATACTATTTCTCCATATAGTAGTACAAAGGAGTTTCTAAAAGTCATAAAATCTCTTAAAGATCGTAGTAGCCCTGGACCAACATCACAGCCAAAAAGTTTATTTATGTTTCTTTTTCAAAATGTCCCTAAGTTTGCAACTAATGCATTTAATCAAATGTATGACATGGATTTAGATAATTCAGATTTTTCATTTATTAAGATCAAAAATGTTTGTTTTCTTCCAAAAAAAGATTTAGATTCATCAAATCCGGATAATTTAAGGCCAATTTATTTATCTGAAAACAGCCAAAAAATTTTGGACAAAGCATTAAACAATAAAATTGCTCCTTTCATGAGTAAAATTGTACATTCTGATCAATTTGGCTTTATTAAGAAACGGCACATGGCTACTGCTACAATATCTATCACTGCTATAATGAACTATATAAAGTCTAAAGAAATAGATTCCCAATTAGTTTTCTTTGATTTAAAAAAAGCATATGATCAAACGTTATACGAAGTATCTGATAAGATACTAAGCCACATTTTTTCACCACAATTTGCCAAAGTTTGGGCATCTATTTCTAATGGAGGCAAATTTAGGGTGGTTATAAATAATCATATATCAAAACAATATGAAATTAAGTTGGGATTTCCACAGGGTGCCCCTAGTAGTGCAAATAAATTTGTTATTTATAATCACTTATTTTATTCTTGCTTAAACAGTAAGTTAATGTCACACTTAATGTTAAAGATCAAAAAACACAATTTGCCAGCCATATTTTTTGCCGATGACGGCTTTAAAGCTTTAACTCTAAAAACTGAAAAAGATGTGACTTCTTTATCTGATTTACTTAAAAAACTAAAGTCAACAGTAAATATAGAAATTAACTTCAAAAAAACAAAAATTTTAACATATGGCAACTGTCCAGTAAATTTAAGTTCTTTGGGAACACCCTCTAATATTGTTAAACATTTAGGAGTTTACTTGTCTTTTGATTTTGCAACTTCTCTAAATTTAACATATAAAGAATTATTGAATAAACTTAATAATCGTTCTAAAAATATGCATTTTAACCATGGAACAAATATTTTTAAGAGAAGAAATCTGTGCCTTTCATTCATGAATTCCTGTGCTTTGCACATATATAGAATTTACTCACCAAATAATGTGATATGCAAAAAAATATGGAAAAGTACTTCTAAATTTCTTTGGTCAAATGGATCAAGTCACAGATACAAAGTAGCTAAAAAGAGAATTGAATCAGAGTTTCACGATGGCGGTTTAAATATGCTTTTACCAGAACAGCAAAGTTTTTCTATTTGGATAACAAGCTTTTTTAATATCCTCAAACATGCCAACGAATACCCTAATTCAAATCTAGCTATAATTCTAAAACAAAAGCATGTACCTATTTCTTCTATTCTTAAGAACTTTGGCTCTAATATGTTGAAAAAATACAGTAATAAATTTATGTCTTTATACCCACCTCAGGGGAAAACAATGTTTAAAAAATCTAAAATTTTTCTAGAAGAGTTAGAAAAAAATCCAAAGACATTCTTGCAATCGCCCATTACTTCATCCTATTGGTCTAAAGACATTAAATTTAGCAGTAGAGAAAGTATAATCCTTGATAGATGTAATTTAAAGACTATTGCTTCTATATTAAAAAGTATAACAATTCAGCAAAAATATCTTTATATTCCTGTTATTAAAGAAAATTTGATAGAAAATTTAGACAATTACCAGGAAATTTATGCAAAACTAAAAGAGGTGGTTATAAACATTTCAAATGAGTTTGAGTTTAGTTCCTTACAATGTTTATCTTTGAATAAGAATAAAAATGCAGAAAAACCTCTTTTTTATCTTACATACGAGACACCATCAATTTTTTCGCTTTTTTTCAAACAAATGCATAAGAAAAAAATTGCTAGTATTCATCCTTCAATAGAAACTAGAAAGGTAGATAAAAAATGGTTTCCAGATATTGAAAATTTTCAAAATAGTTTTAAGATTGTTCTTGATCTACCTATAACTTTATATTATAAAGGATTCCTTTTTGAACAATACATACGCACACTGGTAAGTTGTACAAAATTATTCAAATGGAATCTAATAGATAGTGATATTTGTACTAAATGTTATGTAAAAAATGATTCAGATCATGCAATTTTTTTCTGCAAATTCCCGAAATACTTCGCCCATTGTCTTGCTATTTTTCTAGATGAAATTTACTTTCAGGGTCGCCCTGAGTTCATTTTCCTTAAAGAAAATTTCTTTCTTTTTAACATCTATTATGAATGCTTTAAAGGTGACGATTTTGCTCAAATTTCGATGCTCATTTTAGCAGCTAAAGACAAGGCGCTAAAAATTAGTAAAGAACCTTGTCTATCAAGATGGAATGAAAACAATTATTTTTCTCAAACATTGCTTTTAGCTCAATTCTGTTCAAAATTATTAGATAAAGGTGGTATATCAACATATCTTATTGAAAAATTTATTAATTTTGTTTTGAAATATAAAGACAACACAAAATATTTTAGTATTTGATTTTCAAACTGTCTCCAAATATAACTAGTTAATTTTTTTACAATATATTATAATATCGCTTGTTATTAACAATTTATGTGCTATTATATAAACTGTATATATTAATAATTCAAGACTATGTGATTTAATTATGTATAGTTTGTTCTTAAAGGAATAAATTATTAAATAAGAAGAAAAGAGGAAAAAAAGATAGAAAGGTAGATGAATAGAAATAGAGAGAGAGAGAGAGAGAGAGAGAGAGAAAGAGAGAGAGAAAGAGAGAGAGAGAGAGAGAGAAAGTAGTCGAACGTCAGGACAAGCTATAGAGTAGCTGCTTTGCAAAAAAAAATTGCTACTATAGGAAAAAAATGCCCTTGGAAACCGCTAAATATAGAGCTTTGAAAATAAAATCACGGTAACATCCATCTACTAAAACAAATATTTGTATATATTCTAAAATAGTAAAATGTGCCTCTGCGCATTTGTTCGTAGGTCACTTAGAATCTCTAAAACAGATTGAAGTAAGTCTTCTTTTAGGAGTTATCGACTTAGATGAATTTCACTTTTAAAAGCGAATAGATAATACTGACAATTATTAGTTATTTTTTTTATGTATACAAGAATCCTAAAATACAGAAAGATAGATATATTATGAATAGAATAGTATATAAATAATTGATAAATGGATGGATAATTTTTTTAAAGGATTTTTGGGTATAGTCCTTTCCACGACATCCCTCCATAAGGAGCGATTCTTCGTATTTTTAAAATGGCTTTTTTTAGGTTATTTTAGGTTAGGTTAGGTTATATTGTGTAAGGTGATTGCCCCACAGGGTTAGAGCCCCCCGCAGGGGCTAGAAATAGGAGAAAAGCTACTGTGAAAAATACGAAGAATCGCTCTTTATGGAGGGATGTCGTGGAAAGGACTATACCCGGATTTTTTTTCTAACACGCCTCTAAAATTTCAAAATACTTTTTTGAAAAAAAAACATCCTTATATGATTTTTAAAATTAGTAGGTTATGGCTACGTTGAGGAATGGGACAAAAATAGCCAAAAAAAACATGAATATTTAAATTCTAAAAATCTGTATGAAGCTTTCTTATAATATATAGAAAACTTAGCATGTTCAACGGCTAGTAAGATCTTAAATTATTATAAGCACTGTCCTGAATTTATTTTTATTGGCGATTTACCTAATTTTATGAAATCTTTTGTTTTATACTTGTTTTTCAGCTGTCGTTGGGGGGCAACACATAGAATTGACGACCTCTACATCTGCCCCCCAAATATTATTTTGATTTATTTCACCTGTTTGTTATAACTTATACCTGCCATCTACCCCTTTTACCCCCTCCCCTCTCCTCCTGCTGGACGGACGAACTGGTCAATAAGTAAAGTCTATATTAGCAACCTAAATTGACGATATTTTCCCTGTCAATATATTCTACATCAATTTAAAGACTTTTAATTTTTAAAAGCGAAGCTTTTCTATAATTAGGGTCGGTCCGTCCGTACGTCCGTAACGGATAGCTTTTTTCGTTAATTTAGGCATGTTAGAATTATCCTATCAATTTAAAACTTTGCATGGTGATTCCTTTAGTAATTTGGTATGATTTAGAAAGCGTAGCAACTCTATAATCATTACCATAATGTCCGTACGTACATTTTAAACATGTTGATTTTTAAAAAATTTTAACAACAAATTTTAATGGGATCTAATTATCCGATTTATCTGATTTTTTGCATATTGACTCCTGGAACAACAAAGTATATTGTTATAAGCGAGGCAACTCTGTAATCAAGTCCTAAAAATGTAAGTATGTCCATAAACATTATCCTGTATCAAGCAGTTTTTCAACAAATTAACTTACAATTTTGCTTCAAATCTTATACATTTATAGTCTGATTTTTAAGTTCTGACACTATACAAGTGTTAATGTCCGTTTGTCCTACCGTTTCAGTGCTTCGCTTTTATGGATGTTGTCATCCTTGTTAATTGACAACTGAATGAATGTAGTTAATAAATCATGTCAAAATAAGGCAGCTGTCCTACTCAAAATATTTGTTATCACTCTAATCATAATATTATAATATATTTTATTTTTCTAAAGCTTATACTAAGGAGGCTGTTTGTCCAGTAAAGTCTTAGAAACAGAAATTTTCGAGGAAGATTTTTATCTTTTTTTAAAACGTCCAACAGAAGCGAAGCTCTTTAAAGCTTAAAACTATTACTAACCTAATAGGAGAGAGAGAGATATAGAGTTATTTTTTGTCTTTGAAAGACAGAAGGACATGTTTACCTCTAGAATAGTTTTGTCCTTGGATAAACAAGGACGACAACATTCACAAATATAAAAAAATCATCCAATAGACAAACGGACAAAGATAGTTATAAAGCAGATTTTCAGTTGTTATAACGAAGGAAAGAAAGAGAGATGCGCATATTTTATAGGAATCCTCACTAAAAAAATTCAGCTGACTAACTTTAAAAGCAGCCGAGATAATCATAATTTCCCCATCATAACTTACTGACGAACAGATAGAATGAATTAGAGAGTAGGTCCGCTACTAACAAACTTAAAATAAGTACCTTAGTCGTGTTTTTAAACTAATTTTAAGCTGTTTAATTATAATTTCTTTAATTGTTTAATTATTTAATTAGTCAATAATTTCGTATGTGCTTGAAAATACTTGTCAGGGACAGTGCACATCAAGATAGACTTCTTGCCTAGCATCATTTCATAAACAAATACCCTTACAGATCGGGCCCCTATTCCCACCTTAATAGATCGGGGGGGGGGGGATCATGTTGACTCCCCCCCTCTATCTCGGCTTCTGTTACAGATAAAGACGTAATTTTTTTTTCTGGTGGTTCATGTGTATTATTAGAGAAAATTACTTTTTCTAGTCATAGCGGTCAGGCCGCTCCTTAGCCGCTTTTTAGCGGCCAGCCGCTAAATTTTAAAACAGCTATAGAGCGGCTAATTTTGCAGCTAGGATCACCAAATTTTAGGACGAACTTTTATTTTTCATAACAAAAAAATTACTTTTTCTGATCATCGCAAAAAACGGCAAATAACGGAAACCGCCATTTTCGGCGGTTACGGCGGTAAAACGGCGGTTGGCGGCGCCAATTAATATTTTTATCTGTTTATTATTGCTCAAGGATTTACCAAAAAAATTTATAGGTCTCTAGCCGTAATAGAAGCCACGATATTCATAATATATGTCTGTAGTAAAAGCCGGACAAAAATCGGTCATAAAGTCGGTCAGGGTGCGGTCAAACGGTCATAACACCACTTTTCTCATAGGGTCATTGATATCTCAGTATTCACCAAAAAAACTTTAGGTTTCTACCTTATATACAAAGTCATAATGTAGAAATTAAGATTTATTTAGAATTTTTTTTTTAATTTTGGTGCTACCCAACCGACTTTGACCGGACACCACGACCGACACAGACCAGATATCCTAATAAAATTAACTCTTGCCGACGTATAATTACTAAACTTAAAAAGTCATGAAGTCACAAGTCTCTATCTTACCTACAAAAAGAATGACATTGAAAAAATAGAGGGGGGGGGGGTCAATATGACCCCCCTCCCCCCGATCTGTAAGGGTTAAAGATTGCTTGTTTTAATCATATAGAAAACTCCAATTTTCAAAAGTAAATGACTTCAAAATTATTTAATTTCTAGTTTATTGTGACAGCCCCACTACCTGCCCACCAGATAAAAACCACCCAATAATTTAATTCCCCTTTTTTTATATATATAATTTTATTAAGCCTCTCCCCCGGCCCAAACCTCTTATATGATAGTGGAAGATGGTGATCATAACTATTTTCAGAATTCTTAAAACTTGTTCTCCCCCCTCTCTTTTTTTCCCTTCCCCCATCAAACCTATAATTCTGGTATTTATACAAGTGCGCCAATGTTTTTTTTATAAAATTGTTTAAAAATGACATCTGTTTGGTTTTCCTTTGCAATTAAGCTTTTTTTTAGGTACAGTGAAGGTTTTAAACTATTTTGGGAGAGCGTATCTCCACCCTCCTAATTTAAAATCCCCCCCCAAAATTTTTTTCTGAATATTTCTTATTAAAACTCAAATTAAAAAGTAGAAGAGCGGTTGACTTATCCTCCTCCCACCTTAAGAACACTTAGAGGCTTCTTGGGGGCGTTCGTTGCCCCTAGTCTTTCTTAAAATAAAAGCTATGTCTTGCATTTTTTTTCAATTAGGTGTTTGATCACGATTTTCATATGGTAAAAATATTTTTCTTATTTAATTGTTATCCTAATAAGATAAAAGTTATGCTTGAAAATTGTTTTAATAGCTATTATTATATGTTGCATTTTTAGATAAACGTGAGAGTTGTGATCAGAATTTGCGTATCATTTGTACTATTTTGCGTCAATGCGTATTTTAGATATGCATTACCCGTCATCTTTTATATACATATGTACTTTCTTATCCACCCTAAATAAATACCAAATGTTAACACATGTTTCTTTCGAGAAATTTAGTTCTTTTTTTGGCCCTAGGTTTCTTTTTAAATCTTGTACAAATATTTTTAATCTGTTTTAATAATACAGAAAACAAGATATTTACAATTGTTAAAGTTTATTAATATTTAAGTATAATACTTTTTGAATTAATATCAATTAAAAGCAAAATTGATTTTTAAAAATGTTAGAATATAAATAACAAAAATTTTAATCGATGTAAAACTTCTCTGAAGGTAATGTAATGTTTTAAATGTCATTCGATTTACTTTATGATGTCCAACTCGGAGTAATCTATAATACAAAGTAGAACGATGTCTGTCTGTCCGTCTGTCCGTCTGTCCGTCTGTCTGTCCGTCTGAAGCTTAAGATCTCGGTAACCACTGAACCGAATGGGCTCTACTCTTCAGGGAATATACCTACTGGTCCTGTGGTGGTTTTAAGATATTTTCTTGAGGGGTGGGACACCCCTAACCCCCCCAAAAACAAAAAAATCCCCCCCTTAGGGGAGACTTCAACGTCAAATAAGGTGGTATTGTACATAAAAAATTAAATTTAACAAACAAAAACATTTAAAGTGCCACTAGAGGCCTCTAGGGGCGTAGCCGCTAGTTATTCTATAAAGATCTTAGGACTACGCTGTAACAAAATTGCTCGTCTATGCAGTGGTACTTTTTATAGTTCTAGGAAATGTTTGTTAATTTTTGGAGATCGCCCCTTTAAAAAAATTATATCCCTCCTCTCTAAAAGTAACTATTTGAGCTGATATTGTATTATCCATTGTTTCTTGTTTAGTCTAATTGATATGACACTTTCCTTTTGTGTCCCTAAGAATTTAAGATTTCTTAAACCTGGCTGGACATAAAATCGTTAATAATGTAATAGTGTGCTGTGCGAGTGTCTGTCTGTACTGAAGGATCTCGTGCAGAACCTATATGGTTCTCCTTTACAAGGCAGCTTTTCATAGGTCCTGGGTATAACCACCACCCTCCAAATAAAAATAACCCAAAGAAAAAAAGACCCCAATTTTTTTCATAATTTTTCTTCAATACTAAAATCTAAAATAAGGGTGGTGGTCGAATTACCCCTCCCCCCATTACCTCAAGTACTCCTAGAGGCCTCATAAAGAAGTAACTTTTAAAACCAACAAACTTTTAAATATTCCCATACAAGCATAGTGATGAGATACAATAACATTAGCGCTTATGGGATTTTTTTTACAGATTTATCTTTATTATATTCAAACATTCGGTGTGCGATCACATTATCCAAGTAATGAGAATCTAATAAAGTAAAACTTGTGACTGGCTCAGTGGCTAATATAATAATCCCCCACCACCATGCACCCATTTTACCCCTTACCTGACTCTTACTGAATGAACAAACTAACCAATAGGTTATTTCTATGTTAACAACCTATATTAACTACAATTTTTGCCCTATCATAATATCCACGTGTATTATACATCCATTAGCAAACTGTTATTACACCTTGTTCCAATCTTTTTATAAACACTACTAGCGGCTAAGTCCTTAAATGCCTCTAGGGGCACATGTGGTGGAGGGAGGATGATGGTAATTTCCCCAAAATAGTTAAATATTTCCAGGACATTGTAAATGAGAACTATTTGGGTTAGCAAAACAAAGCCCAAATTGTGTTAAAATTGTAGCAAAAATGATTCTTACGTAACAAAAATGAGAGATTATCCATCTCTTTTTTAGGGGTTTTCCTTCCTCTCATCTTTCTTATTTTATTACGTCACATGAATCATTTTTTGCACAATTTGGGCTTTGTCGTTAGCGAGATCAATCCGTACAGAAGACACACAGATATCCTGTAAATTTATTATAAGGAGAGTATCCTTTTGCGAAAACAAAGATCAATATTGATGAAATACCATACGGATGTCAAAACACACTTCAAAATTCATATAGCATTTTATCATGTATTCATCGCCTCAAAAATACCTAATCCTAGAATAAAAGGGATTTGGAATGACAATCAAACATTCTCCTGTTAAGCTATAATCATATAATTATATCAACATTAGACTGCAATTTCTCTAGAATGACGGCATGTCGATAATTAGTCAGCAATTGCCTATTTTACAAATTGCCATAAAGATCATTATTTCCTTGTCGATAATTACTAATATGACAATTCACAAAATAACTGACATTTCATCGACCTGTCGTAGAAAAGGCTAAAATTACTGTTAGAAACTTCAATACACCTTGTAAGGTCATTCTAATAATATAGGCTTTTTTATGAATGGAAGACTAAACTGTAATAGTTATTTATTGCATCGTATAATAGACAGCTTTCCGCGGATAATTAAATGAAAAGTTATAAGATAAGGCCCGGACTAACAAAACTGTCGTTGATTATATCATTTTTATTTTGACAGCCGTGGAAAATTGTCTGTAATATGTTCTATACATGATTTTTCCGTTTGGCTGAGAACCGGTTCCTATCCAGTGGATATTAATCGGTTTCAAAGCCTTACTGGAAATAATTTTACCCTATAACTACCTACATATATGCATGAAATTCGGCTAGACTTGGTAAACGCCATAGGTTAATGTGATATCTTTCAGTGACCTATACCTCATATTCCCTGCAAACACACACTCACACACACACAGAATAGTATACCTATATGAAAAAGCATTTTTTCCCACCACTGAAAAATGTTTGAATAGATGTATATTTAGAAATTTGTTGGTGTTTTTACGATACAGACAATATACATATTTGAAGATATATATAAGTCCTACAGACCGTCTTAATGATTGACAGATCGCCAACCAAAGTTAGATTAGAAATACAATTTGTGGAGTAATAAGTAATGGGGCTGATGATGACAGGGGCCTTGGTGACGCTTCTGGTACAAGTACTCTCCAAGTCCATCTTTGAACATAATCAGCATTTTGAATTGAAGTTTAACGCGCTCAAACGCCTTGGGTAACCAACACCCATCAGACAATCAACCCTTTGATTGCACGAACTTTGTCTGAGAAGTCTTAACTGTGCATGGTAATGTGTTGCGCCTGTTATTGGGCCAAGGTACTCCCCCTTCTCTAACTATTTATGTCACGCATCTATCAGAGCAGCAGTTGGAACCATTTTTAACTTCTTTAGTAATGACGCGGTGTCGGACCTAGATTCGAACATGTTACCTCCCCCCGACGACGAGCGGATGCGCTACGTGTTTAGCTACGGTCGCGGGTAAAAAGACTGATACTTTAATCTGCCAATTATTTGATGGCGCTATCTTTGTCTTAAAGTGCTTAATATTCACAATTTTTCATTACAAACAACTATATAATGGTCAAGAAATTTCCAGCTCACTGTAAAACACCTGACATAGCAGCAGAAAGATATTTGTTACGACTCGAACGCCAACAGGGGAATATTTTTGGTTGTTTCAAGGGCCAATACAAACATTATGTGTTATGAGGGGCAAAAATGTGTCAACATACCACCAAAATACAAATAATAAAATCACACCAAGTTTTGATCTTTTTCTTGTCTATAATCTAGTGTTACATTAGGAACCCATTCATCTTAGGAATCGCCCATATGTGTCAACATATATAGAAGGATGAGTGATGGTTTTTTTGACTGGATTTAAAATTGTTTGGTGAGATAGAGGGGGGCGGGGATAGATTAATGAAAACAAATACATTATCACATTTCACAAATGTATAATAGTGAGGTGAATGATATTCAACCTTTAAATAAAATGATTCAAACGTTTCAATCACTATTTGTAATCTACAGATGGAGTAATTTTGTGTCTCATCATTGGGTATGTACATCAATTTATCGGCCATTGTTTTATCCCTTTGGCTTTAGATCCCTGTTTTTTTTTCCAAATGATAACATCGTCAATTTTTCAAAAAAAATATACGACCACTCTATATTTTAGAAAATAGCTTGAACCCAAACTAGCAGCCTCAGAACGGAAATCAATCGCACCACATAGACTAAAACCTGCCAAGGACCAATTTGAGGCTTCAATAACATTAAAAATTATAATTTTTCGATAAATTGCATTCATATAAACTGAAATTTTTTTCATAAATTAATAGTATAGGTTAAGATATCAATAGCCCGAAAAAATGTTAAAACCCATATACTGGATAAAGAATTTAAAATGAAAAATGATTTTACAATTTTGCAGAAGTTTCAATATCCTTTCAAAATTTATGTATCTGTCTATCTTGCTCTCCAGATATGATATGAGAATACATTTTTAGAGTTAAACAAGAATGAAAGCATGTCAAAGCACAGAAATGTCAACTAAATTATTAAAATCTATAATACAAAGTAAAACGATGTCTATCTGTTTGTACCGAAGGATCTAACTAACCGCTGAACCGATCAGGTTCCTCTTAACATGGTAGTTTCTCATAGGTCTCACCCACCCACCTCCCCCTCCTAAAAATTTGTCTTTATTTTATTTTTAAATCTTAACTTAAAAAATCAGTTTTGAGATTGAACTCACTTCTCCTCAAGTGCCCCTAGAGGCGAAGCCGCTAGTATAAAAAAAAACACTAGAATCTATTTATACAATTTGGTATATTACAGCGACTTTCTCCACATTCAACAAATTCCCTGTTTAGCATCGTGGATGGACTGACGGACAAAGCGAGATATGGAGGAGATTAACAAGAATCAATGGAATTATAAATAAATAAAAACTTTAAATACAAATGGTTAGTTGTTGATTGGTCTAATTCTAATAACTCTAAAAATCTGTTGAAAACTTTCAAGATACAAGAATATATAAATCAGGGAGAGATAGGACATTGGCTGGCAAATCTACACCCTGTCTTTTCTCCCAAACAATTGAAACTTGAAAAGGATGAACACTTAATTATTAGAAGTTGGACTAGATTATTTTTCTTTGACTTATCCCCTAGTATCCGTGATATTACAAGTATTGATATGGACAGATTTGAAAATTTCATGTATTTTCTATTTATATATTTTGTTTCAAATCTCACAGAATAGGAAACATTATTGAAATCAGTTTTCAGTAAAATTATGCAACTAAATTTTATGGCCGTTCCGACCATTTTAAGGAACAAAACAATGGACAATAAGCTATTGTTCACCACAATTAATAATTGACAAAATTACCCCTTCTGTAGATAAAAATTATTGGTGGAAAAGATTATACACTATTATTATGTAACAACAAATCAAGTTCCCAAAAGTTGTTAAGCCAACGAATGAGAGAAAGAGTTTATATAACTTTGGGTACCATCCAATGCCCACAGTACAATCCAGTTTATTAGAAGATGCACTGAAGCAAAATAACATTTGATTTTATTTACTCTTGTTGTTTAAAATCATTATATAAATGTATTTTCTTTAAGCATTGTTGAACTTAAAAAAGAATAAACATTTACCCAGGCCCGGTGGCCGCATACATAGCAAAACAACCTTTCTTATCGCCCGCAAACGTTAGATAATTTCCCAGCCGCCCGCCAAATTTTGAACAGTCTGCGGTTGGACTGTCTACAATACAAAATAGAAGCCGAGTTAAGACCCCCTTATTTCAACTATTCGCAGCTGAACCACCATTTATACGCCGCCAAACCATTCATATTTTTGTAATCCGCAGCTGAGCTGTATTTATTTTATCAAACCGCAGCCGATCTAGACTTTTTTAATAAACCGACCAGGATTCACGCTTATTTTAATAAACCACAGCCGAACCACACTTATTTTCAAAATCTGCAGCCGAAAAAAACTTTTGCGGCTGCCAAGCCCTGAAAATTAAAATTGAAAATTCAACATGTTTTACAATACCTAACTTTTTAAATGAATTATTCCTTGACAAAAAGTTATCTTATCGTCCCCTTTATCAGCTTAAAACTTTACGAAATTTAAAAGGAAATTCCGTATTCAACAGATCTATATAAAGTCATTCACACTAAATCAATATAACATTACTTGAATGATTTATCAGATCTTTATATACTCTGATAAAGTGATGCTGGTTAAAATAACGACACCCTTCATCCACCCCATTTACCTTATCTCGTCCCCTCCTATTGGATGAACGAACTGACCAATGAAAGAGGTCCATAATATCCACGTATATCCTAATCAATTTACACACACTTAACATGAATCAAAAGTTGCCGTAGCTGGTATATTATGGATTACTTTTTTTAATGTATTATATCAAATAATAGGAAGGCATTAAATAAAAGTGGTTATTTAGATAATATCAATAAATATTTTTTTTGTATTATATCGTAAACTTTGACTTGTCTTGTAGATAAACATTCAAAATTTGGATAGGCTTTTGAATGAAAAAGCTCTTTTATATGAAACAGAATAAGGTTCATTACTTAGGAGTTTCTCTTTAGGACTTTGTAGAATTTTAAACATTTCTAGTTTAATCTATCTCTAAATGGACAAAATGTAAACAATAAAATATCTTGAAATAAAACTAATTTTATTTCAAATATAGTCATTGTGCCTCATCGTTTAGGCAATCAAATTATGCTTTATAAGTTTAAAATCGATAGGAAGATTTTAAGATTCGTACTTCGTAGATAAATGTTTTTAATAATGTGTTTAGGCAATCACTAGTAATTTTGTGGATATTAGTCCAACGAGTGCTTAAGATTGTCAAAATAGTACCCAAAAAAATCCCATATGCAGTTAGACTGCTTAATGCAAACGGACAAAGTGGGTTATAAAGTAGACCAATCTTCACAAAAAAAAACTTTAAACGTCTATACATCTAATAAGCAAATTACATTTATTATTATTTCTAGACTAGACACACCGACACAGTTGTTTTAGAGTAGCTTTTCTATTAAGGAATAAACAATAATATAAAACTTTAACTTTATTTGAATTATTATTTTTATAATATTATCACAGAAATGTTTCAACAATTTGGCACGATACAAAATATTTAAAATTAAGAATAAAGCTGAATAAAAAAGTCACTTTTAGTACAGCTTTATTTAAATTATTTTAGGCTAATGAAATACCGATGGAATACTCTAAAATAACCTACAAAATAAAAAGTGTCTATTTTACAGGTTAGGATATCAAAACTATTGTTGTAAAGTCTAAAACCTGAAAACTTCAGGGAAAAAAACTCGGTATTTTATTACCTAACATAAAGATTTTCAATTAGGAGTATTTTTTTCATAATTTTACAATACCTAATTTTATTTCATTAAATTTTTGCTGAATTTACTTTATCATTAAAAATTACAGTATTTCTAGCTCTTACAAATAAGCAAATTAATTTATTGTCAACAATTTATGAGCAAATATAACAAATAACTTTTGTCTTTTATAGAATCCTCTTATTGAGGTAAATAGAGCAATGCATGCTTGGTCAGATTAAACTATAAACAATTATCATTATTTTTGTTATTTTCTTATGTTCAATTTCCCGTCAATTATTTGATGGTATCGTTTTCCAATATATAAGCTTCATGGGGTATTAGATACCATACAAAAATATACTTAAATTATTGAAAAAAATCTGCAAAAAATTTAAAAATCTAAAATAAGCAAAACTGATTAGTTACTTCTTTATGAACATATATATTTGTAAAACAAACTTACAATTTAATGTGTTATCAGTTTTGGCTATTTTATAGCCCATATTTTTTATTTGTTTACTGTGACACTTTTTCCAATTTTCACTGCATTGCTATTGTCTTTAACTTTTTATTTTAACTGTTTGTTTTTCTGTGAAAAATTTTATTGCTAAGCAAAATAATCACTTATAAAGTTTTTTAAGGATATAAATTATACTTTTAATTGCTAAAACATAGCCAATGGCTCCTCATAATGTGATTTAGGATCAAATCTGAGCAAAGTTGTAACTTTCTGATTAGTTTGAATAGGATCTGCATAGATATGAGAATATCCAGTGTCTGTGCTGTCCCTGGAGGAAGCTGGATCCTGCTGGAGCCTGGCCCAGGTATGGTGGACAGAGGCCTGGCTCTTGTAATCACTAAATCCAGAATCTGAATTCTGTGAAGAAGTTGTAGTTGTTGTTGTGTCCAGCTGTTGTTGTTGAGCTTGTGATGTTGTGGTAATATTATCCTTGTATAATAATGTTGTTGTATTTCTAGGATATAAAGTCATAATTCTGTCCTGATGAACATTTGCTGGGAGTAGAACCACATTCTCTTGATACACAGGACTACCAGATAACAGGCATCCATTCTTAGCCAGGGTGGCCTGGTGGTACGGATTATTATTTCCAGACAGGGTTGCCTGATGATATGGATTATTATGGATATTTGTCTTGTTGGTTGGATAGTTACTAACAACATATCTTTGTTCTAAATTATCTGGATATTCTAGAATATTCTTGACTGGTGGTAGCCCTGTGTGAGAATTATATCTAGATCTTCTATACCTGGCAATGAGAACAAGAACAGTTAGGATACAAAGTATGGAGACAACAGAGGCTACACCAATAATTGTGACCAGAGTATCAGAATCCTGGAGCCTAGATGTTGATATAATAGCAGAACAGGATTCCAGATCAATAAGAGCAAGATCTTGACCTCTGTATTGTTGAGGACTATAACATCTGACAACTCTGATACCAGCATCACTATTATTAACCATGGCATGGATAACTTCCTTCAGGAAATAATTCTCACATCCACAATCCAGAGGATTTCCAGAAACTTGGAAATGTTTCAATCTTTGCCAGGACAGAAGGGAACTTGGAATAATCTCAAGATTATTATCACTCAGATCAACTCTTTCTAATAAATTATTTCCACTAAATGTTGCAGCACCAATCATACTCAACATCTTATTAGCAGTGATGGAAACATCCAACAGATTTGAATTCTCAGAGAAAGCATTGTCCTGAATATTGACCAGAGCTGGACAACCAGACAGATCCAATTTTCTCAGGTTTACTAATCCTGCCAGGGAGTTCTCCTCCACCTGGAAATAATTATTCTGGCCCAGGTATAAAATCTCAAGGTTCACAAGTTTAGACAGAGCAGTAGTTGGTACACTTGATAATTTATTTCCATTCAGCTTCAATGTTTTCAAATTTGGAAGATTTGCTAAACTTTCATCTTCAATATTTTCAATGTTATTATGTCTAACATCTAGTATTGATAGAGATGGAAGGATAAGAGCATCAGCCTGTTGGATGTTAATAATCTTATTTCTATGCATATGCAGCTCTACTAGGTTGGTTAGTGACTCTAAGCCCTGTGGGATCATATCTAGATTATTCTCATCCAGTTTCAGCACTCTCAACTCTGGGAGGTAACTCCATGTTGTAGGCTCAATCTGAAATAAAATCTTTATTAAAAATCTATCAAATTTTATTTTGACTTTAAATGCAGGTATATATTTTTTAATTTATGCCTTAAAAATTGCAAATAATCTATTGAAATGGTCTAATCTATACTCTATCTGTCATTACAACTATTATAATCAGAGAATAGTTATAAATTTATACTATTATTTATTTATCTATCTGTGTATACTATAAGTATCTATCTATCTATCTATACTAGTATCTATCTATTTATTTACCTGATTAATCTGATTATAGCTGAGGTCTAGTGTCTGCAATGCCCCCAGATTAGAGAATAGTTGAGCCTGGATATTTGTCAACATATTCTTTCTAATCTCCAGACTTGTCAGGGAAACTAAACCACTGAAGGCATCTGTGGGCAGGTTGCTGATCTAAATATAAAGAAATAATTTAAAATAAATAATAATCATGGTTGCATATCATATAGTACTTGGTGGATAGGTATTCATAATTAGGAAGCTAGGGTTATAACTTTAAAAGATATTAAAAGAAAAAAGAAATATTAAAAATTTGTTTAAAAAGTAGATAGACTATTAGTTGAATTATAGAGTATCTTTTACTGTAAATCTTTACTAGACCATCAGACTCACCTATAATTATTTGTCTATCTATCTATTTTACCTTATTATCATTAAGTCTCAGGTCCACCAGATTTCTCTGACTCTTGAAAGCTTTACTGGGAACAATGACAAGACTGTTGTGACTCAGATCAACAAGTTCAAGCTTCGGATAAAACTGGAAGCTGGCATCAACCACATGGAAATCATTGTACTTCAGGATCAAGGTTCGAATCCCGGGGTTCAGGCTTATGGGCATCACCTAAAACACAGAACAAAAGTTAAAATCTTATTCATATCCTGTAATCTAATTAATTTTGATATTTAAATTAAGTCCTTATCTAGTTTTAATCTTATCATATGAACATTAAATTCAAACAAATCTTGCAATACAAGAAAGTAAAAAACTATCTTAAAATTAATCTTGATAATACAATTCCATCTAAAGTGCTTGCTATATCTCTGACATGAAAGGTTGTGCTAGGCTTCATATCACAAAGCTAATCTTAATTACAACTGAATTAGACTACAATGAATTTAATACATGCAAAAAAGGTTCATTATTTTTTGCACATATTTTAAATTAATCTTCCATTTTAGGTAGAACGTTTAAGTATCTAAAAAGTTTATAAATTAGCAAAATGTATAAAATAGAAAAAGACTTAGAAAATGTTGATATTACTTGTTTAAACAAAATCTGTATTCTGTTTGTTTAGCATTATACAATATCAATATACTTGATTGTATTTTAGATAATAGGATCCAGGTTTTATATAATATATTTTGTATTCTTTGCATTAGTTCGTTGATAGAGAAATAGCTATATAATGTTATTTGGATAGATAGATAGATCCATGTGAATTGTGAATTACTTTTGTTTGAATGTGTGAATTTGTCAACCAGAATTGAAAACCTAAATGTTGTTTGTGGTTCCTGAAACTATTAAGCTATTGAGGAATGACAGCATAGTTTAGGGATTTCAAATGTAGAATATGTCTGTAATACCTAAGACAAACACACTTTAAAACCCTCCTATTGTGTGTGTGGTTGACTTGGGCCAAATGAACTCAATTTGAACTCAATTTCCTTTCTTCACTTCTTCAAGAGGTGTTAACAAAATACTCATACAAATTTTATTGATTTTTTAAACTTTTTCTACGAAATATTTCAATTAATTTTTTTAATAACAAAGATTTTCATCTCAACCTCAGTGTAGTGGATAGAAAGACATACTAAATGAGTGACAGGGTAGACTTTCAGGGTAATGAGAATCTGCAATAGAAATTTTAGACATCAATCTTCGACAGCAACCAAGAAAATCACATTTCTAACATCACAAATCATCACAAAAAAATTAAATCAAACCTTTTTTTAAGTAAACAAAATTGTGTATTTATACAAAAACACCTAGAGTAGAGTAGCTGTACTTGTAAATGAAATAAAACAAATGTTTTTGTTAGTGATTTGCAAAATTGTGGTGTCATACAATGTTTGTCTTTGAAAAGCTCATATTTCCACAAAGTTCAAATGTTCAAGTTAGCCTAAATGGTGCTTGCTTACATGTGAAGACCGGAGCACCAAAAACCCCCCCCCCCGCTTAGTTTTGACAAAAATCAAAAATAAGGGGGGGGTAGTTTTTTAACCCCCCGCTTAGTTTTGACAAAAATCAAAAATAAGGGAGGGGTAGTTTTTAACCCCCCCCCTTAATTTTGATGAAAATCAAAAATAAGGGGGGGGTAGTTTTTTCACTGTACAACACGCCAGAAAGTTGAGTGAGGTAAATCAAGTAAATCCAGTATACCAGAGGGGAAACCTTATTACAGGGATATTCATGTTTTGGGGCATAATTTCCTTATTTATTTATTTATTTTCCCAGTAAAAGGTTTTAATTTTGTGCGCACAAAATTAAAACCTTTTACTGGGAAAATAAATAAATAAATAAGGAAATTATGCCCCAAAACATGAATATCCCTGTAATAAGGTTTCCCTTCTGGTATACTAGATTTACTTGATTTACCTCACTCAACTTTCTGGCGTAATGTACAGTGAAAAAACTACCCCCCCCTTATTTTTGATTTTCTTCAAAATTAAGGGGGGGGTTTTGAACAAAAAGTCTTTGCCTTTCCCTGCACTTTTCCTCCTTGCCATTTTCCAGACATTAAAAAACTACCCCCCCCTTATTTTTGATTTTTGTCAAAACTAAGCGGGGGGGGGGGGGTTTCGGTGCTCCAGTCTACCACATGTAAGCAAGTACCGCCTAAATTTAATTTAATCTTTAAGAACCAAAAAAGTATGAAGGGAGACACATTTTGATAAGCCATAATGGGAGGAAAGACTTATCTAATTTGCCCCCAGCAAATTAAATGTTGGCAATTTAATAAGTTGATCCCTTTAAATCTTTTCAGTGCACAGCTACTATGTTTTTAACTTTTCTTGTAGTTAACATTTGTCAAAAAAACATGAAATTTTAAATATGAATTGTTCTATTAAAATAAAACCTTATGAGGTCGACCTCCAAATAAACTTGTGTTAAGAGTTAGGCATGAGTGAATTAGTCTATTTCCCTCTTAAATTAAAACTCTCCTTCCCTCCAAAATAATTGAAATTAACAGTACCATCCCCCCCCCCCCCACCTCATTCATATCCTCCTTTTATAGTCTAAATATGTTCCTTTAAGCTGTATAATTTTTCTGATATATATTTTCAAGAAAAAATGTCAATAACAATATAGAAAAACAATTCCAAAACTAACATATGTAGGTAAGTATTGTATCTAAAAAGAAATGTATAGTTATAGTTTTGCTAAAAATCAAACTTTTGCACTAATGCAAAAACGTTTATTTTCGCAGCAGCAAGCTACACAGCAGAGCAGTAATATTTCATATTCATTCTAATTAATTCAATTAAATCTCAACAGCCTGTTTCAGAGCCATTTTAGTCAAGTAATTCAATAAAAAGATTTTATCTCCAAATTGGATTATCTAAAAAATACCCAAAATAAATAAAATTTAAGGTATGGTAGGCAAAAAATTCTAAAAAAGTACTTTAAAACTTTTAGGAAGCACTTTGAGTTTTGTCAAATTAATTTTGCTGCCTAAAGTGTGTGTGTGTGTGTGTGAAAATTTGTGTGCAAATGTTTTAGTAAAATTCGCACATCTTTGAAAAATGGTATAATATTGTCGAAATAAAAAAACTTCATTATGCCAAAAGTAAGCATCATCTATGATAAAAAGCTTTGATCTAGGATATATGTATGTTTTTGTCTGCCTGAAGTTTAAGATCTCGTTAATTGCTTGATCATTTTATTTATTTTTTCATACTTTAGTGCTTTCCTGGGAAGTGACTTTAAAAAATGTTGAGCTTAAATGTCATACCCTTCCCTACTCTTTATAGGCCCGTGGGGACATGGCTTAACCATTGATGAAAAAACATAAGACCATAGCAAACACAAATTATGAAGTTTTGTATTCACATTCTATCTCACCAGATGTGTGGAGAGATATTTGGTGCACAACACTTTTACATAAAATTTGACTAAATAAAATTTAAATTTTCAACTTTGCACAACCTAGCAAAATATTATAGGCAGAGATGGGTAAATAGATAAATAGATTCATAGATGGCAAATAGATTTTCAGTTTGGCTTCGAAACCGATTAATATCTCCTAGACTAGAACCGGTTCACAGCCATACTAAAAAATCATGAATAGCATCATATTATAGACAGTTTTCCACGAATATTGAAGAAAAAATCATAAAAATAATACCAGTTTTGTTAGACTGGTTTAAATCTTATCATTTTTTATTTTAATATCTGCAGAAGCTGCGAAAAACAACTATACTAAGAAGAATATTATATGATTAAAAAGAATTACAATTTTAAATAAGAAAAATCTAAAATTAAATCAATTTAAATTAAAAGACCGCAAAGTATTTAAGGCTGTCAAAGCTTTTCAAAGCACATCAAAGAAATATAGACAGATTTATTTCAAAAGAGATAGATGGAGAGAGAGAGAGAGAGAGAGAGAGAGAGAGAGAGAGCGAAAGAGAGGGAGAGAGAGAGAGAGAGAGAGAGAGAGAGAGAGAGAGAGAGAGAGAGAGAGAGAGAGAAAGAGAGAGAGAAAGAGAGAGAGAGAGAGAAAAAGAGAGAGAGAGAGAGAGAGAGAGAGAGAGAAAGAAAGAGAGAGGGAAAAAGATTCCTTTTAAAGATGTAAAGTGTCCGTTGATTGATTTTAATGTCACTGATTTTGACACATTTTTACATCAATTTTAATGCAACTTAAAAATATCTAAGTGGTCCTCTTTCAAAACTGCAAATTTCGCAACGTTAATTTATTCTTTGTTAGTTTTGACATAT
This sequence comes from Acartia tonsa, assembly GCF_053477335.1. NCBI lineage: Eukaryota > Metazoa > Arthropoda > Copepoda > Calanoida > Acartiidae > Acartia > Acartia tonsa. Next base: position 9,733,330 of record NC_137266.1, on the reverse strand, counting down.
ATTTTTGAGCATACGTCTAAAAGCTTTATAGAAGAATTAACTTTACTCTATATAATTTTTATTGACTTAAAACTTAACCTAAATGAAAGAACATACTTTTATTAAATTGATATTTTATTGATTTATTTTTCAACTTTGGAACTGTAGTTTTTGGGCAGATATTAATTAGGGTGGCCTTCAATTCAGGGATCAAGAATCTCGAATATCATAAAAAATAGGAGGGGGGGGGGGATAATGTTACAAATCTTATAAATCTACACATAATTGGTTAACTAATTGTCAAGTTATACCCAGTTATATTAATACACAAAACAAATAAAAAGACACATAAGTTCAAAAAGCATGTTTTTTTATTTAATTAAAGTAACTTACTTTGACAATCTAACTGACAGACGAGCAGACTATTTTTTATTTTTTTATAAAGATTAAAGACTAGCTACACTATTAATAAAAATGAAAATAATAAATATTTTTGTAAGTCAGAATTGTAAGTGGCAATATAATTTTTTTCCTGCCAGTCATTTACATATTATTAGTCATGGAAATGGTATAAGAATAAAAAAAAATCAGTGAAAGTAACAGGATGTCTTTCCAGAAAAGGTTTACTATAACTAGTTATTTAAAAGGAGGGTACCTCCACCCTTTCAAAAGAAATCAACACTAGATTTTTTTGTTGTTCTTTTAAAAAATTGAATTTGAGGGTCAACATACACCCCCTCTCTATAAGTGGCTCTGAAGCCTCTAGGGGCGTAGCCGCTATAATTATAGTAATTAATAAGACCATTCATACTCTTTAATTAATATATTTTCGTCTGTATGTCAGTCAGTATAGAAAACTTACAGATATCTTACTATTACTAATTCTAAATTTAGCTTCATATCTATCTATTATTGTCTATTTATCTACCTATTAATATTCTTAAATAATGGTGTTCCCTCACTTGCGCATATTATCATATCATATCCTCATGGTGTGTTTTATAGTCGCAAAAAAATAGCAACTAAATAAATCATAATGATATTGAAGAAACGTGGAATGGGCAGTTTGTGCTATATTTATATTGATAGTTTTGGCTGAATTAAATGCACACTAAATAATATACATTTCTGCCAGTCATTTAATGTGTTTCTTACATACATCATCAATATCATATCAAAACAGACATACGGACAAAGTTTCTCAAATCAAGTCGTCAAGTACCTTCAGAAAATATTTTGATGACATTTAAAACATTGAAGTTTTGAGTTTTAAGATAATTATGTCACTAAGTAGAAATAAATTACAACGGGGATCAAATTGTCGTCAATTTAGGTTGCTAACATGGCCATAATTTATTGGTCAGTTCGTTTTTACAGTTAAAGGGAAGGGATACATGATAGTCAGGTGGAAGATCCAAGTAAAAATAAATCAAAAACAAGTTGTAGTTTTAGTAGTTTGAGTATCTGTTTTTTTATAAACTTTTTTCTTTATTTTTGGGGGACAATTAAGAAAAATTATTTTTCATACAACTTTTACAAAAAATCTTTGAACATATCCAAGGCTTTAGAATGATAAATAAAAGAAGAAATAAAAGCTTTTTTTATGTCAAGAATTGTTGAAATCTACCATGAAATTATAACCTACAGTATTCAGGGATCTTAAGGGATAAGACAATGAAAAATAAAATGATATATAGTTCAAATTATGATTAACAAAATTAACACTTCTGGATAAAGTTACAATGGTAGGTTTATATAAACCAAAAAAGGCTTAAAACTAGTACCCTAAGTGTTTAGCGTGCTTGTAAAACTTAGGGTACCGGAAAAATTTACAGTCCTTTGTCCACTCCCTCCCTGCAACTTGGAAAGTGATACTTTAGAAAATAAACTTATGTAGAGACAAAAATATATAACACCTTAATTTTTAAATATTTATATTATTTACATCAAAAGTCAAAACGCATTTAGGCCACAATAAAATTTTAATACTTATTTTAAGTTAGGTTAGGTAAGGGTTAACTGAGTCCCGCAAGAATAGAAAAAAATGTTAATTATTAAATATTGTAAATGTATCTTTAAAATCTTTTAAATATTTGTAAGTTTTAATGAAATTTTATTACATTTTTTTAAGTGTAGGTAAAAATACCAACATTTCTATTTCATTAGTCATATACTTTGAAAGCTATAAATTGGATAGCTAGATAGATAGCAAGAAAGATAGAAAATCTATACCTCCATATTAGCTTTGATACAAGTAACAACAGATTGTTGTTCGTCGCAGCCACAGCCGTAAGGACAAAACATTTCAACCGGCACCAGACATAGCAGCAGTAGGAAATATACTTTTTTATCCATTTTATTGTATTAGTATTTCACTTTTATGTAATGTTTATTAAATTTTCACTTTGGGGAAATTTCAGCACTTAATAAAATTCATTTTATTTTCAAAGTCACAAGATGGAGAAATTTAATAATTTCTCTGGAGAAATTTCATGACCTTTTCCGTGCAAATAGTAAATCAAAACTAATGTGTAAAAGTAAAACGGGCACGGACTAAACGGACGGAGTAAGGCATTAAGCTAATTTGGAGGGGATTTGGCGAGAAAAGGGAAGGTAATAGTGCGCGAAAAGGGAGGATAATCTCACTGTTACCGGGACGCATAAGGAAGTAAGAGCACGCACTCTGAACAGACACACACACACACCAAATATACGGTACAGTACAACCATAAGTGTATTCCGTACCAGTACAAATAAAACTAATTAAGAGCGTGACAGTAGGAATTTTTTGCTTTAGTTTTCGAAGATTTTTCAATGAAGTCAAAAGGTTTCGTGATTTTTTAAAGGAATAGATAGTTCTTTTTTGATATTTTTCTTTCTTTAGATATATATCCCAATCCATTTTATTTCTCACTCGCTCTTCTTCTATCCATATTTATCTTTCTTTATCTCTCTCTCTCTCTCTCTCTCTCTCTCTCTCTCTCTCTCTCTCTCTCTCTCTCTCTCTCTCTCTTTCTCTCTCTCTTCCTTTCTTTCTTTCTTTCTCTATTTCTCTCTCTCTCTCTTTCTTTCTTTCTCTATTTCTCTCTCTCTCTCTTTTTTTTTACTTTCTCTATTTCTCTCTCTCTTTCTCTCTCTCTCTCTCTAACTCTCTATCTTTCTCTGTCTCGCTCTGTCTCTCTCTGTCTCTCTCTGTCTATCTATCTATCTATCTATCTATCTATCTATCTATCTATCTATCTATCTATCTATCTATCTATCTATCTATCTATCTATCTATCTATCTATCTATCTATCTATCTATCTATCTATCTATCTATCTATCTATCTATCTATCTATCTATCTATCTATCTATCTATCTATCTATCTATCTATCTATATATCAATCTATCTATCTATATATCTATCTATCTATCTATCTATCTATCTATCTATCTATCTATCTATCTATCTATCTATCTATCTATCTATCTATCTATCTATCTATCTATCTATCTATCTATATGTCCATCTATCTGCATATCTATTTATCTATGTGTTCACACAAGAACTTTATTCTTTCAGCAGAAGTGCAAATTTAAAATTTAAAATGTGCAAAAATTTAAAGAATTGTAATTAGCAAAATTTCCTTTTTTCTCAGACAGGGAGGGGGTAATGGGAGATAAATTAATCGAAGAAGACCAAGCTGCATTTCTTTTGCACCACATTTGACGTCATATTCTCCAACTCTTTTTTTGTGTTTTCTTTCCCACTTCTTCTCTCATCTTCCTCATTTTATGACGTCACAGGAATCGAAAGTGACAAAAAAGTTATTTAGTTTGGTCTTCGTCAAATTAATCATCATCTTTATCTCCTGATACATATTCTGGTACCATTCTGTCCACATTTTAGATTAGGATATAAAAAGGTCCTTGCTGACTTTAGTTTCGGTAAAAAATAGTTATTTCTTGCATCGTATTATAAACGGCTGTCCGCGGATATAGAATGTACAATTATGAAATTAAATCTAGTTTTTTTAACCCCCGAGGTGCCGAAGGCACCGGCTAAAAAACTGGGTTTAATCTCATGATTGTACATTTTTATATTCGTAGAAAGCTGGATATAAAACGATGCTAGACATAGTTTTTTCGTATGTATGAGAACCGGTTCCTATCCACCGGATTCGAATGAATACGAGAAATAATTTTACTTATAAACTTTAAACACTCGTCTTTCTCTAGTGGCACTCAAGAAATCGTAGGGGAAGGGGAGAATATGCCGCCCCTCCACTTTAAATATTATTTTCAAAAAAAGGGAGGGGGGGGTATCCTCCTCAAAATAGTTATATTCCTTCCCTGGACCTATATGAAGCTTTACAGAAAAGGAGAACCATGTCGGTTAGCGAGATATTACGTTACATACACAAACACATACTGACAGGAATCTTGATACTTTAAAGAAGAATTTAACTATGACTTTATCACTGACTTTTTTTCGCCAACCTTAATTTGTCATTCAACAAATGTTTAATTTCTGCAAATTAAATCTTTTAGTTTCACATTTTCTGTAAGAAAAGAGCAATTGAGATTCAGATTGAAATACAGGTGACGGGATCGAATCTCAACTAAAACTGCTTCTATGTCAGATGAATGACATTTAACCCTAATAAATAGTGTGAATTCATTTTACAATGTTTATAGAGTTGCTATGCGTTTTTAATTGTACCTAAGTGCTACACGAATCATTATTTCAAATTTAAAATCGATAGGATAATTCTAACATACCATAATTGATTAAAAGAGCTATCACTTACGAACGTAATCACAGATAGGCCGAAACTAAATGAAAAAAAGCTTTGCTTTTAAAAAAGGGTTCAAAATATAGAATTTTGTGTATTTTTTACAATGATGATTTTAAAAAACCTAAAAATCACCGCTTTTAGAGCACAGCCCATAAAAGACATAAATACTGCGACCTTTTCGTTATTTATTTAATAGAAGTGCAGATACTGAGTCTATAACTTATTTTAGTTTGGATTTAGCTTTTCCAAAAATATGAAGATTTCGTAATTGTTTTTAGTATGTTGGAGAGAGGAGGTAATTTGTTTATTAACCCTTACAGATCGGGGGGGGGGTCATATTGACCCCCCCCCCCTCTAGTTTTTTCAATGTCATTTTTTTTGTAGGTGAGATAGAGAGTTGTGACTTCATGACTTTTTAAGTTTAGTAATTATACGTCGGCAAGAGTTGATTTTATTAGGATATCTGGTCTGTGTCGGTCGTGGTGTCCGGTCAAAATCGGTTCGGTAGCACAAAAATTAAAAAAAAAATTCTAAACAAATCTTAATTTCTACATTATGACTTTTGTGTATTAGGTAGAAACCTAATTTTTTTTTTGGTGAATACTGACCTTATGAGAAAAGTGGTGTTATGACCGTTTGACCGCACCCTGACCGACTTTATGACCGATTTTTGTCCGGCTTTTACTACAGACATATATCATGAATATCGTGGCTTCTATTACAGCTAGAGACCTATAATTTTTTTTGGTAAATCCTTGAGCAACAGTAAACAGATAAAAATATTAATTGGTGCCGCCAACCGCCGTTTTACCGCCGAAAATGGCGGTTTCCATTATTTGCCGTTTTTCGGCGATGATCAGAAAAAGATTTTTTTTTGTTATGAAAAATAAAAGTTCGTCCTAAAATTTTGTCATCCTAGCTGCAAAATTGGCCGCTCTACAGCTGTTTTAAAATTTAGCGGCTGGCCGCTAAAAAGCGGCTAAGGAGCGGCCTGACTGCTATGACTAGAAAAAGTAATTTTCTCTAAAAATACACATGAACCACCAGAAAAAAATTTTACGTCTTTATCTGTAACAGAAGCCGAGATAGAGGGGGGGGTCAATATAACCCCCCCCCAATCTATTAAGGTGGGAATTGGGGCCCGATCTGTAAGGGTTAAAATGAGTGGGGGACAATGGATTGTCATTGATTCTTCCAACCAAAGTTAAGAAACTCGTTTTGTTATCTGTATATCACAATGATTGGATGCTACACTGTATATATAGCATTCTCGAAACTCTTCCTTCAAAAAAGAAAAAAATATTTTCTTCATATTTTTTTTTTGTTTCGCGTGTGGGGTTCCGGGATGGGGGGGGGCCCGGGGGGGTTAATTATCTATATACCTAAAGTTGTGAGCTTGTTCTGTCTTTACGTTAAGATCTTGCTAACCACTGAATCTATTGTCTTTTCTTCATTTTAGGGAAGCTTTATAAAGGTCCTGGGATAATTTTAACTATTGATTTATTTTATTTTAATGGTTTCAGGATATTGTAATGGCCATTCCCTTCTATGTATGCTTAGAGCGCATATGCTAGTACATTAAAAATTAAAAGGCAATAAGGATTAAAACAAAACAATGTAATGTTTTGAGAACTTAGTTGCGCTACTTTTTAATGTTGTCATTCTTGTTTACAAGTTGTAATAGGTTTAAATAGCTGCAGACAACATAATGAGTTAAAGCACTTTGGCTAAAAACTTTAAACTGTCTTTTTTTCCTGCTGTGTTCATATCATTTTGGATTGCTGTTAAAAAGTTTTTTATTGCCCCCACTTAGTACAGTATTCAGATAGGGCTAGGACGAATTTTGAATGTCAAATGTTTTATAAAATTTTTCTTTTTCGGATGAAATAATTGAGGGAGGGGATTTTGAACTGTAAATTATACTGACCCCAAAAATCAGTGTCCAATTTTTTTCCTTCAATAGTTTTGATCTACATAAAGGGTAATTTTGGTGGGGGGGAAATTTTTTTTCTAGGGGTGGATTTTCTTGCGATGTTGGTGGTTCCCTCCACCAAAAAAGTTATAAACCTTCGCAGGACCTCTTAAAAGCTACCCTGTAAAGGAGAGCCACATGGTTTGAGCGGTTAGCGAGATCCTTCGGTACAGACAGACAAAAATACAAAAATCCTGTTACTTTATTATAAGGATTCACTTATTATTAACTTCTATTTTAAGTCATAATTAAATTCTTATACTAACTTAATCTAAATGTGGTATGTTATTTTTTTTCGCTTAAAAATGCACAAAAATATCTCAAAAAATATTGAGCTCATTAACCCTAATGTTAATGTAGTATTTTAGTGTTTATGTCAACCGTATAAAAAGTATATAAAAATAAACTTACCCGACCTAGATCTATTTTAGGAAAGGTATTTTCCTTCTGTAAATACAACTTTGGTTTCACGACCTTTAGCTGGAAGTCCCAACTTTGTATAGCTATTAGTTAAGCAACTGTTTTTGGGCCAAGGCATTATTCAATGTTAAAGGATGGATGAAACAATAAACAATTAATGTTCAACGCAAATTATAAAGATTAAAATCATTGGTGTCTATGGAAAAGACTGCTAGTTAGGAGCAACCAATCAAGATCTAACAAAAGAACAAAAATTATGGTTACCAGCATAGAATCATTGGTGGAAAAGTTTAAAAACTGCTAGTTTGATCCAACCAATCAATAAATAAGTCCCCAAAGTATTTAAGCTAACTTGATTACAAAAGTCTGGGTACCAGCATAATTTATAGTACAATGACCCCTCCACTCTCCCTGCCTGGTTAAAACCTTGATTAACAAATATCTTTACCTTTTTTAATTAATATCTTCAGTATGACGGAGTTTAGAAGCCCTTAAAACCCTAATACATTAACAATTTTCTAAGTTTTGGGATATTTTAATGTAAGCAATATCATTTTGATTTTAGATTTAATTTTGAGAATGTCAATTCCCATCCTTCGATTTTTTGGATCTACTGCAGTTCACGGTAAAATATTGCTGGTAAGCAATATTTTCAAAAATCTATGAATTTTAAAGGCTGCTAGCTGCCAAACGGTTGAACGTAAAGATCATGCCCGCACACTGTTTTAAGCGGCATAAGAAGGCCTACAAATAATCTGGAATAGCCATAAATCAATAATGCATAATTATCTCGCAGTGCAGAGAAATGCGCGAAAAAGACCTATTTTACGCGTTTTTCTTCAGTGAAGCTTTTCCTGTGCATAATTGGATCTTGGCTATTCCAGATTATTTGTAGGCCTTCTTATGCCGCTTAAAATAGTGTGCGGGTATGATCTGTACGTTCAGCCGTTTGGCAGCTAGCAGCCTTTAACATTCATAGATTTTTGGAAATATTGCTTACCAGCAATATTTTACCGTGAACTGCAGTAGATCCGAATTTTTTATTATGGGGCTATATCATCATAATGACTTTTAACTTTCCTATTACAGACTTTTAAAATACACAAATCTATCTCCTTTTGGTACTTTTTTTAGACGCTTCGCCCTTAGCCCTGCAGAAGTCCTAACTTTTTTTCTTAAGCTTTGTATGTCCCTCCTTCACAAATAGCTTAAAACCAGGTTAGGAACAATAAAAAACTTATTTATAAGTAAAAGAATATGTGTCTGTCTATCTGTGCTATACATATATAGATCTCCTGTACAATGTAGCTTTACACTGCACTGGTTTAAAACTATTTATGAGGAGGGTAACAAAACCTTTTCAAGAGAAATCGCGCCTAGACAATAAAAAATGGTTGTTATAATTCAATGTTGATTTCAAAGAATAGACAAACAGACATACATCCAGATACTATAATTTATAAAATATATGCCTAATAAAAATCCTATGACAATAACAAAACAATATAAACATGATAATATTTTGTCCAAAAAAAAAATGAAAATATACAGAGAGTGGTGAAAGAAATGATTTTTGTTTGTCTGACAAGGCGATGAAGGAAAAGTGCAGGAATCTCAAGGGATAAGACAATGGGCGATAAAATTATGGACATCTCTAATGAGGAAACACAAAATTACCCCTTTTGTAGATTAAAATTAGGGGTTAGAACGTTTGAATATATTAATGTGCCAACCAATCAAAATTCAAAGTCCCTAAAGTCATCAACGAATAAGAAAACGTTATTATAAAACTTTGGGGAATAGTTTTAAAAACAGAACAATGTCCACCCTCTTTCTGGAAAGGATTGAATAGAAATAAATATAGGATATGGATAGATGGGTAGATAAATTGATATATATAAAGAAAAAGAGAGAAAAGTAGTAAGTTTTTATTGAAACTGATACCCTTACTAAATGAAGAAAAAAAGATTACTGTCATTTCGTAAACAGACAAACAATCTTCATAGAACGCTATATTACTTAGGACATCTAATTACTTTTAGGATTAATCAATAGATGGAAGTAAAGTTGAATAAAAGTCACTTAGTTAAATAGTAATTGAATTGGCAAAATTAGTATTTTGAAATAAATTTACTTAAAAATGGAACACTTACAGTGTAGTCAGCCTTGTTAGTAGCAAAGCTACTCTATAATTCACTTATCCTATCCGTCAGTCAGTCCGTAACGCCATGGTAGAAATGTGATTTTATTGTCTTCTATTAAAGATTATATACGATTATACATTGTCCTGTATGTCCGTCGGTCATGCTTCAAAAGACATAAACAACATTTCTAAAGGTTTTGTAATTTTCTTTGCATATTCTCTCTCTTTTTTTCGTTGTTATAACAATTGAACATCTTTTGTAACTCGTATCCGTTTGATCATTACAAGATTTTTTGATTTTCTATTTCTAGAAGTTTTTATTCTTGTTTTTTTTATATTCTTTTTGTTTTTTTACGATTTTTCTCCTTTCTTATTTGTGTTGAAAATTTAGAATTTTACAATTATGTAGCAAAGAATGCATTTGCTGAAAAAAATGTGCATACAAAAAAGGTAAAACAAAGTTTATTCGTTTTTTTATTGTAGCTACTCTATAAGTAGCTTAGAGAAATAATTATAATTTTTAATTAATGAATTTTGAATTTGAGATATCTGAAAATTTGATAAATGTGACATTTTTTCATATTGTAACTGTACTACATTTTACTGTACTATTTTCAATCAAAATCATTTTATTTGGCTATTGTATTACCCATAAGAAACATACAATATTAATATTTTCTGTATTGTATAAACATACAAGAGTGGTGATGTAAATATATTCTACATATATTTGCATAGAGTTTATACATTACAGACAATATTAAAACAGTGACTATAGCCTATTATATAACAATTCCGTGGGTGATATTATTAAATACAAGTAACACTACCATTAGTTAGAATACATGGAATGTCTTAGCCAAAAAACAGGTGAATAATAAGATCTTCTATATCATACTATCAAAGGATTTGTTGTCTTGTGGATAAAATTTTACCCAAGCATTTAATTTAGACTTTATTTGGAAATCTTTTCTAAACACACATCTTTTATCTATATTCTAATGTAACATGTTGTCCTATGTCTGTCTGCGCCAAAGAATCTCGCTAAACGCTGAACCGATATGTTTCTCCTTTGCATTGTAACTTCTCATTGGTCATGGAAAGTTTAATAATTATTTTGGGAGAGGGGAATACTGCCCTATAAAGAGAAATCGCTCTAGAAAAAAATACTCACCCTAATTTTTTTTGTGCCTTCTCTTTTTAAAACAAAAATTGAAAATTGGCAGGATTCGACTCTCTAGAGACCTTATGGGGCGTATCCGATGGTAGTAATTTAAAGTAGCAAAACTAAACAATATTTTCGATGTTTTATATGAATACCTTTGCTACATGTATTTTCATTGTTTATGTGGAACCCAAGTTTAAATGGAACAGGGACATTCTATCAGGTATTCTAGTAAAAACAATAATTTACATAAGTAGCGTAGCTAACAAATATTCTGGTGAGTAGGGGGGGGGGGGGGAGCGAGGCTTTGACCGCCAGGTTGAAAGGGTCCTTATCTTAAAAAAAATAAAATTTAACAACTTAAAAATTTATAAATTTCTTATTTTTGAAGCTAAAAGAAAATTTTTTTCCAGAAAATGTTTATCTTTATGTAAATTTTACATTAGAAATATCAAAATATAAATTTCAGCGGCCGCAGCTGTACTTGGCAGCTGCCAGCCGCCGCAGTCGGCGGTCGGCGGGAAAACGGCGGCGGATCTTCATGAAATTTTAATACGTTATGTAGACATGTAAGAAAAGCTTAAGTTTTTAATTTGAAGTCTCTAGATCAAAAATTGCGGCCACAGGAGCCTTTTAAAGATTTCTGGAGACCTGGAGGATCAGGACCTGCAGGATCATACCTGGAACCTGAAAGTGACTTGAACACCTGTATTACATATAAGGATGTACTACTAGAGGATTTTTTAGTAATTTGGTATGATAAAATGCTTTGTTTTAGTCAAAAAAATATTTTTGCTCTTTACCTGGATGACCCTGCCAGGTTTGCTGGCATCCTGTGCCCGCCAGGATGGAGATATTCAAAAAATTCCAACTCTCAGTTATGTGTCATACCCATACTTAAAAAGTCAAGCAGTTTGGGCTCTTTATCTTTCACACACAGAAAATGAGATAGAAAAAACCGGAGGGGGGGGGCGTTCAACGCCCCCCCCCCCCCGACCGTTAAGGGTTAATTTCTATACAATTCTGAATAGTCTTATCTACTCTATACTACCAATTAATGTATAACTTTATTATACTACTCTAGGCTAGTAGGGTGTGTGTCTGTGTGAATTTTGTCCAGAAAGTTAACTAAAACAGCTTTATTAATATGTACCTTGATTATAATACTGCAGCTACTCTTTAACTAAGATAGACTGGATTTTTTTGTGAAGATTATTCTTAAGTATCTTTTTTCCTTCTTATTTTATATTTCAGAGCTTAGTTACTTATGAATGTTCTCATCGTTGTTTTATTCCTATATGAAAGTAAAAGATCTTTGTCTGTCTGAACCGAAAAATCTCGCTTTCCGCTAAACCGATATGATTCTCCTTTACAGTGTAGCTTCTCATAGGTCCTGGAAAGCTTCTTAGCTATCTTGGTGGTAAGAGAAGTCAACCATGGAAAAAATAATTTATGTAAAACACTAAAAAGTGCTTGTTATTACTGTGTTACTTATATCGCTTTTTATATCGATTTTTTTTATCTTGATATTTCATTAAATCACAATTTTTGATGTTTTTAACCATGTTCCTACTTCCTTATTATTGTTAAAAATCATAAACATCATTGTGAAGGGAATAATGAAAGCGAATAGTTTTTATATTGTTTGAATAAAAAACAAGAATAACAACATTATGTAAAGCGAAGCTCGCAAATTTATTTTCATTATTAGAATAGCGTTAAAATTAGGTAGAGAAAGGACATTCCTAAAATTTTTATATTACGTATCAAAGGCAAATTTTCACAATTTAATCAACAGATTAGTTTAGGGGAAAATGGACTGTTAATCATACTTTTAAACAAGTTTTCTCGTATTCATTCGAATCCGGTGGATAGAAACCGGTTCTCATCCATACGATGGCACCGTATTATAACCAGTTTTCTACGAATATAAAAACGTACAATCATAAGATTAAAACCAGTTTTTTAACCCGTCCCTTCGGCATCTCGGGCCTGAAAACTTTTTAATAAGTGTCGATTGGTTGGTAACCAACTTCCTCCAGTATTTTTTGTTTACAGTAGTAGTATTTTGAATAACATCATTGAGGATTTACTAAATCTATCTTCAATTGCCCAATCCGTACAAAACAAAATTGTAGAAAAGCTTCGCTTCCCATAATGCAAAGGAATATTTTTGATATTGTTTGTATGGAAAATAAATTCCACGATAACTCAATCAATGAATTGTATATTGTTGAGGTGTTTCATCTTTTCCAACCTTAAAAAAATTGCAAAAATAATGTCTGTTGATGTTTAAGGGATGATAGAACATTTCCACACCCCCTCCCTGTTTATAATAAAGTAAGTGTTCAATTTCACTTCTTCTTATATCGAATTTAAAATCAACCTGCACAAAATTTGCTTTTTTAAATGGTAGGTAAAATGAATTTAAAAAATAATGTTCTAGTTTATAATTACTAAGTTTACAATTTTTGTGCCATCATTTTTGTAATTCTTATAAACTCTTAATCCACTTAATTCTAATTCAAAATGTGTAGCAAAAATCATTGGGTATTAGTAAATAATTGCTTGTAGTTTACGAAAGAATAGGTTTCATTGCTGCGGTAAATATAGTAATAGCACTCTTTGATATCTTTCAAATTCATCAATTAACCTGGTAATCTATTTTTTCAAACATGTAATTTTTGTGTAAATGATTGAACACCACGTATTATTGGTGTGACGGACTACTGCTGGTTTTATCAATGACAGTTGTTCATGCAATACAACATAAATATCTACTTAGTAATGAATAGCATTTTTTTCAAAAGATTTTTTTCACAATAAATCTTTAAATATAGAAGTATAACCAGACAACTACCTGGATCCCCATGCTGAGGACCTTATCGTCTGTTAGAAAATTGTTTTCTGCTCTTTTGTAGCGACTAGGCTGTGTTAATCTTTCCGACTCTATTGGTTGATTTTCAAAGACCCAATTGAAAGTCGTCACAGGGTCTTCGGGATGGGGACATACATTTATTTAATCCCTTACACCTCTGTTTTCTCTAATGTTTTCACTGTTTTAAATCAGCAAAGCTACTCGTTAACTATGATAAGTCCCTAGGTCTACCTAGGTACTTTCACAAATACTAGCGGCTACGCCCCTAGAGGCCTCTAGTGGCACTTTAAATGTTTTTGTTTGATAAAGTCTCTACTATAATTTTTTACGTACGATACCTCTTCATTTGACGTTGAAGTCTCCTAAACGTTTTTTGAAATTTTGATTTTTTTGTCATTTCTCTTGGGAGGGTGGTGGTACCCTCCCCCAAAATAGTTATAAACCTTCCCGGGACATATGAGAATCTACCCTGTTAAGGAGAACCCGATCGGTTCAGCGGTTAGCGAGATCCTTCGGTACAAACACACAAACACACAGACACACACACAAACATCCTGTTACTTTATTATAAGGATATCTGTAGGTACGTATTTATTGGCGGATTTTAATAGAACACAGTAATAGTGTCTGACTGATTATGACGTAACAAAAAAAATTAGCCAATGAGAGGTCACTATAAATTTTACCATTGGTCAATAACGGCCTCTCGTTGGCTAATTTTTTTTTGTTACGTCATAATCAGTCAGACACTATTACTGTGTTCATTTTAATATTACGAAAAGTTAAAATTTTACATTAAATAATTTAAAAACTTTAATTACCATATGATATCTTTTTAAAGGTTAAAATAAAATAAAATTCGTACGCATAACAATCAAAATATTGTTGTTTTGTTGAAATACTCTTTAATAAAGAGAGTTATTATTTATTTAGAGCAAACTATTGTCCAAAATTCGGTTTACCTATTTTCTTTAACAAGCCTGTGAAATTTTTAAATTATTTATGTTATTATGAAAAAACAAGGATAACATCATGCCTAGTAAGCTTTTTTATAAAAGTTTTTTTGGTATTTTATAGACATTCTAGCCCTGTCATCTATCATCTAGGGGCTCTGTTTTCAAAGGGGCTAGAAAATAGCTTAAAACCTAGACTTAAATCTGTAAATGAAATAGCCTAGAACCATCACATCACCTATGTGAAGCTTACTTGAAAAAAATAACCCATTAGTTCAGTAGCTATTGACATCAAGCCTCATACAAAAAAAACCTGACTACTGTATAATAGGATAATCAAATGATTACGTTGATTACACGACTTTTGTCATTAAATTAAATTTTCGTTATAAAATCATAATTATCTATTATTAACATATCCATCAAGTCCCATAATTTGAATATATTCATAATGATCATAATTTCAATACTAAAACTACCACTTTTATTATTATTTTCATGGTTTGAGCGCGCGGACGCACAGTCATAAATGTATTCAAGCTACGATTGTGAAATTTCTAAAATTTTGTGCCATTATATTGATAACAACGAGCATATAAAAGGAGTGATTATAAGCTGATAGGTGAAAAGAATAGATTTATTATTACCTGGAGCTTACACCAGATTTTTATGTTCCCTGATAAAGTGAAACTTACAGCGAGCTAAAATAACGATTTCCCTTCTACCCATTTTACCACATCCATTCCACCCCTACTGTATGAACGTACTGACCAATAAATGAGTTCCATATCAGGATTCTAAATTGACGACAATTTTTCCCCTGTCATAAAATCCACGTATTTTCTATTTATCCATTGTGAAAAGAAACCGGCATTTTAGAACAAGAATGACAACATTCATAGATAAGTTGATAAACGTCACGAATTGAATTTATTTGTTTGGGCTTGTAATATTTAAACAACCTGCGTCTGCAACACTGGCCTCTCAGGCATAGACGTCCAAGGGGGGGGGGGGTAATGGGGCGATTACCCCCCCCCCCCCCCCAAACGATTTTGTGGGTACTGTAGGCACCGCCAAAAAATTTTTCATTTTACCCCCCCCCCCCATTTAAAATTTACCCCTACCCTGGGGGTGCCGTAGGCACCCCCAACCATTTAGGAGGGGGTATTTACCCCCCAAACAATTTTATAGGGTAAATACCCCCCCAAAATAAAAAATCTCTAATAAAAATTTTTTTTGCGCGCTTCACGCGCATTTTTAATACTAAATATTTAATAAAATTTAAATTACCCCCTCCCCAAGCAAATTTTACCCCCCCCCCAAATACGAATTAACCCCCCTTAAAATTTTTTTAGAGGAATTCCAAAGCTAAAAGCCTGCCCATTACCATTACCTTCCTTGTCTTTAAGTCCTGCCTGTGCATTGGTTACGCCTGTTTTGTGGCCAAGGCTAAGCTTCTATTCTTAGGTTATTTTATCTAAGATAACATTATAAGTAAATCTAGATTTAAAATTAACAAAAGATTTAAATGATTAATATAAATAAGATTATCTAACTATCTTTATTATATATTATATATTCATACATACTTAACCCTAACAAATATGCCAGAGAAATCTAAATTAAATCGCATTACGATTGAAACAGACTTATATTCATAAAAAAAATATTAATATATTATTAGTTGATCGCCTTGGCGCCCCTAGCATCTTGGGTTTTTGAATTCAAAGGGGCAAGAGAAACCAAGACTTAAATATGAAATTCAAATGGCCTAGAAATACCAGAATTCGACCTATGTGAAGCCCACTCAAAATAGAGAACCAAACCAGTTCAGTAGTTGTTTAAATCTAAAGCTTTAGACAAAAAACCTTACTACTTTATATAATAGAATTTTCAAATTTAATTTGAATCTAAGCTTTTAGGCCTTACCTACTCGAATAATGCATTCGAATGGGTCTCAAAAATTGTCTTAAATTAATACATAGTCCAAAGACTTTTATTTAGACTTGATATAGCCTAAAACTATCCTGTTAGTTATCTTGTGAATAAATGTTGTTAGATCTTAACGGACAAACAAAAAACATGATAATATTAATAAACGAAAATTTAGGTTTTTTAATAAAGTTTATCCCTATTCAAGGCCTTACATACTTTCCTTTTGATAACTTAATTAACCTAACTATACATGGTTCAACGAAGATGTCTATACAAAACTAACTACAATATTACATAAAATTAGCAAAACAAAAGCATATACAAAAAAAATTAAAAGAAATGTAAATTTTAATTAAAATAGAGAACTCCATCTGTTCAGTGTTTAGCGCAATCTTAATAAACAAATAACGTACAATAGTAAAGTTTAATGCATTTTTGTAAGAACAATTTTGTCTGATAATCTTAACCCGCTGATTTTGACCTTATTCAATAATTTAACATAAATCAAGGAAAAAACGATCGATATATAACAAACAAAATTTCTTATTTGATAGTTCAATTATTAGATTACATTTTGCTAGAGTTGAAGATAATACTGTAAATATTGCACAATTCAAATTGATAAAAACTTCAAAAATTTCTTTAACTATCCTTTGACCCCAATTTAATAGATTTATTAAATCTATCTACATATAAAGATAATCCGCCCTTTATGATAATTATTAGAGGCGTAGCAATTCTATAACTGACTGTCAGTATTTTCACAGACTAGACTTTACAGTATCTACACAGTCTAGACTCTACAGGATCTACAGTATCTATACAGTCTAGGCTCTACAGTATCTACACAGTCTTAACTTCGTTTACTAATGGACTAAACATTCCTTGTTATGCGAATGATAAAATTATCAGAACCTAATTATCCAAGCATCAATACTTTATAATAACATACTTTATTATGTTAATAAATATTATCTAAATATCTTTCAAGAGATTTATGAAGATTTGGAATTGTTCATTCTAAAATTTTCAATGCTATCTATAATACAAAGTAGAACGATGTCTGTATGTCTGTTGGTTTGATCTCGCTAACCACTGAATCGATCGGGTTCTTTTTAACAGAGTAGCTTCTCATAAGTCCGGGAAGGATTTTGGGGGAGGGTACCAACACCCTTCCATTGGAAATCGTCACTGGAAAAAAATTACCCCCACACCCTAACAGAAAATTTTATTTTAACTTTAAAAAAAAAATCTATATTAAAAAATGGGTTTTGGGATCTAACTCCACCCTCCTCAAGTGCCTCAGTCCTCTAGAGGCCAAGCCGCTAGTCGTTTTATGGAAAGTAGTAAACTTTTTGTTTGTAGCGAAGAATCTTGCTAACGGCTGAATGAATATGGTTCTCTTTTAGAGTGATGCTCCCTAAAGTTCTAGGGAAGGTTTGTAACTATTTCGGGGGAGGGTTTCTCCAATATCCGATTAGAAACGATCCCAAGAAAAAAACTACCCAATTTTTTACTTTTACTTACTAGTTCATAAAATAAAAATGCGGGGAAGAGTGACTTACCCCTTCCCCATTTGTATTGCCCCTAGCCCCTAGAGGCTTCTATGCGCGTAAATGCTAGTAATTTAAGACGTAGAATTTTGGTTCCCTTTGCCTAAATAACATTGAGATTAAGATTAATGATTTTAATTTTACTACTTACTTTCTCCTTCAATAAGAATGTATACAGGATTAATTGAGTTAAGATAGTTTGATAAATATTTAATTTAAATTTAATTGTAGTTCTTATAAAAGATAAATAGATAGAAATATTTATACAATATATGTTTATATATATGGCTTACGTCTTTAAGACGAAACTTCTTAAGCGATAACGTATATTTATTAAGGAATACAAATTTAAAAAGCAAAGAGGTAAAAATTAAGCTACTTTGCTATTTAAACAAGAAGGACAGGAGTTAAGAAAATATAAAATGACATACGCACAATCACATACATACTTGATTACACATAGGGTTGCTTTGCACTTCTTAAAAATTGATAAAATATTAATATTTGATTAGAGTGTAAAGAAGGAAAGCCCTTACCAATCCCCCCCCCCCCCCCCTAACACACACACTTAAATTTGCCAAGGGTTGGATACCCTTCTGCATACCTCTGCAACTAGCCAATAAAGAAGCAAGGTATATTATTTTTTTTAACCGTCAGATGTACAGATATCCGTTATGTATACGAAATAGCCGCTCTTTGAAAAACCAAGGATGGCAACATCCATAAGTAGCAAAGCAGATTAAATTAATGGATTGACAAACGGCCATTTGATGCATGACCGACAGACCGATGGACTAAGTAAATCATTTACTGGATGCTCATTGTTACGGGAACCTTCACCAATTTTTAAGATATCACTTACGGACTGACGGACATAATAATAGAATAGCTTCGCTAGTAAAAACAGGAAGGCACCCAAACAATAGAAAATATGTTTCACTTGTTGTCCCCCAAATGCACTGGTATTTTAATCTAATAATAATAATGTTTAAATTTTCTTTTCATTCTTCTTCAAAGTTTCGGATCTTAGAAAGAAAACGAGGTAGAGGGATTCGTCGTATTTTCAAAGTAGCTTTTCTCCTATTTCTAGCCCCTGTGGGGGGGGGGGGCTCTAACCCTGAGGGGTAATTATTAACATTTACCTAACTTAATCTAGAATAACCTATTAAAATTTACTGTGAAAATACGACGAATCCCGCTACTTCGTTTTCTTTCCAAGATACAAAATTTCTTAATAATAACGAATTAGATCTAAACTGCGAAAACATTGTCTTTAATAGCTTATAGAAGAAATGTTTCAAAGAAGTATAAATAAAAACATCGTCGGTATGTCACTAATGCCGCCAAAGAAATACTTATTTTTTTCTAAAGGTTTTCTTATTTTAGGATTTAAAGCATATTCTTTCCATTCTTTTGTTTTCGTACATTTTTAAATTTGTAGAAAACTAGAAATAATAAGATGCTAGACAAAATTTTTCTGTATGGATGAGAACCGGTTCTATTCCAACGGATTTTAATGGTTTCGAATTTAACTTAATCTTTAATTGCACTGTTATTTATGATATTTCTAATAAAAAAAGAATAACTATTAAAAGACAGAAAAATATTTTTTTAAAGCAAAGATATATTTACAGATTCAAATTGAACAACGTGAAATGAAAAGACTTATAGAATAGCTTTGTTAGATTTCATTTAACAAATATAATATGCAAAATTCAAAATGCTACAAAGGTCTAAATTAAGAAGTTTAATCTTTTTTAATCCTAAAGATATTTATTTGATATACATATATATATATATATATGATGACGTGTCCCTAGCTTCTAAGGGCTCCTCTCCTCTGGGGGTTATCATCCCCGCATTTTAAGAGGGGGGGGGGGTCCTCCAACCCAATAGCATAAAACCTTCCTTGTGATAATATAAACTTTCTTGAAAATTGTGTAACGATATCGGTTCATCCATTTACAAGGATTTACATCAAACATACATAAAGAAAGACACCCTATTACTGTACTGTTATTTCAGGGAGAGAGGGGACATTGGGCTGTTTATTACACTAGTTCCCAAAGTAATATAATAACGTTTTCATATTTATTGGCTTAAAAACATCGGGGACTTCTATTGAATTTGATTGGTTGGTTCATTTAGATGAATGTATAAACGTTTCCATCACTAATTGTTATCTACAGAAGGAGCATTTTTGCGTAGCATCATTGGAATGCATGTACATCAATTTATCAGCCATTGTCTTATCCCTTTAGATCCCTGATATATATTCAACTATCAAAGAAAGTTCTATTGTGTCCTAGGAATTTAGTAAATCTCCGAATATAATTACTAAAGCGAGTATTTATGTTTTTCTTATAAATAGTTACTATTCATATATTAACTATGGTGTGTATTCACTTCTGCATATTATTACTAGGGTTGGGCCGGATACTTTTTTGGCCGGATACCGGATATCCGGCCGGATAACCGGCCAAATTACCATATATATTAAAGTAGCCAAAAAAATTTCTTCAGAAATCTTATATAAATTTACATGAAGATAAACATAAAGATAAAAAATGTTCTTCTAGCTTCAATAATAAGAAAGTTATAGCCATTAAAAATTTTAAAAAAACAGAGATTTTTGGTGTAAAGTATAAAATATTTTATAGCCGGATATCCGGCCACACCGGATATCCGGCCACACCGGATATCCGGCCCAACCCTAATTATTACATCTACGTTAACTATCAATTTAACCTCCTACGGGCGATGCTGCTGTCCATGACATGTTAACGTCTGATCCAACATCTTAGGATAACTAAGGGGAGCCAATATCTCCTTTATTTCTGTCAAAGCTCCCGTGATATTAAGTTAAGTAAATCCTAACAGACAACCAACTCTTTGATTGCACGACCTTTGTCTGGAAGCTCCTTGTAAAGGTATTAATGTCTACTTATGAGCCGAGATTCGAACTTATCACCTCCCTGACGACGAGTGGATGCGCCAGATGATAAGCCACGGTCGCCCTTTTGGGTTTCACATTCACAAAAAAAAGACAGAAAAGTATATAGATGACTGCAAAGCAAAAGCGAAAAAGACAGTTTATGCTGTATGGTTATAAAATGCAAATCTGATGTTATTGCTATTGCAATAAATATGCGAAGGTCATTGCACAACATAACAAAGTATATGAATCGTGTTCTTACATTTAAACAATAAATATATTTGTCTAAACAGCACAAAGGCCTTCAAAATTACTTTGGTTTCTGCTCAAAGAGGGGAGTTTAGATATATTTTTTTATGTATTTTTATTACTTGAGGGGTTGGACGCATCCCTACGCCGAGTGGCCTGAAACCTGTCCTTGGGCATTAATAAACGGAACGATATTTCTAGCCGTTAAGGAGATCTTTCACACACACTCATATATATATATATACATCTTACTACTTTTAACACAACAGTTACTTACAACAGTTTTAAACGGACATACATAAGAGATTAGTCCTTATACGTTGATTTTCAAATTTCTATGTATTGTCATTAAACAAGGATGACAATTTTCTTCGCTGTGCCATTACATATTATGTCTAGAGAAAAGCAAACTAATAGAGAAATATAAGATTTGCATAATTTTGATCTGACCAATTAATTTGTTTTAAAATAGGGAAATTAGTTCAAACAAATAAAACACCTTCCTTACAAAATACGTAATTTCAAAGATATCTTATTATTTTTTCCTTTAATCGATTACTTTTCTTCCTTCGATGTTTATTATTAGATTGCCAATGCCAATTGAAAGTTCACTGTGCAAATATTTTAGTTACTAGGACTTTTTATTTAATTTTATATAGGTGTGTACATTTTCTTTTTGTATTTTTATTATAAAAGTAAGGAATTCGTCTAATCTTTAACCAGTGCCCGAAGTTTTATTGACAAAAGTATAACAACACAGAAACAGGTTAATTTAAGGCAGATTTAGTACTGTAAAACAAGGATATATGACCATAGAAACAGTATAATCCCAAAGTGTTTGTTCACTTCCGTCTAAGCAAAACTGTTATTTCAAAAATTCCGCATTAGTTTAAAGGTTAGTTTTATATTGTATATTAAAATAACAGGGTGTCGTTTTATTGGTCAATATTTCCACTAAGATGTAATAAAAGGCAGGATAAATCGTTTCGCAGTTTACAGAAATAATCTATATTGTTTCAGGAAAGGTTTTTGGCTATTTTAGGGGGTTCCTTTGGGGCTACTTAAGCTTACGGAGAGATTATACCTCTTTGTTACAGGAATATTGCAAAGAACGGAATCAGTAGGACGATTTTAAAATGGCTTTTATACTAAGGCTCCCTTTGACAGAAACACTAATTTCTCTTCTATTCGGCTCACGGAGTAACAAAGAAAATCCGCAGTTCATTATTCACTCAAAAACTCAGAGATCAAGGTATAGGTATAATGTAAATGTTACATATTTTTTTCTATATGCGTTTTCTATTGGGAGGGAGTGGTAATCATAAAACCTGCCTGAACCTAGAAGAAGCTACAGTGTAAAAGGGAACCATATCGGTTCAGTGGTTAGCAAGATCCTGTGGTACAGATAGACAAATTGTCATCAAGTTACTTTCGTAGAAGTATTATAAACCAACTTTTGGATTCAGGATACGTGATAAATGGAACCTTGGTGCAACCTTAGGCTAAATATTCTGTGAAAAGTTTACATTTTTATATGTTGATAATAACACAACAGATCTATAGTATAAATGTACCTCCTTCATTTTTCAAAGACCTCTTTCGTCTGCTTCTAAATTATTTTCTGTTACCTAGATTACCTCGTACGGGCGGGATTACAGTCCAGGACCTTTTCGACTTGGTGTACTGTCTAGTTCCTGGTCCAGCAATCCAGGAGAACTAAGGATGGCTGTTGCGCACCCTTCTCTGTCCAAACACCCAAGGATATTAGGTTAAGTAACATCCAACAGACAACCAACTCTCTGTGATGCACGACCTTTGTCTGAGAAGTCCCAACTGTGCATGGTAACGAGTTGCGCCTGTTTTGGGCGAAGGCATTCCCCCTACTCTAACTATTTATGTTGCGCATCTGACATAGTAGCGGTAGGAACCATTTTTAACGTCTTTAGTTATGACGCGGTGTCGGCCCGAGATTCGAACCTATCACCTTCCCGACGACGACCGGATGCGCTACGTGTTGAGCCACGGTCGCGGGTATTATTTTCTGTTACTTGGCTGTGTTAATATAAGCGACACCATTAGTTGATTTTCAATATCCCAATGGGAAAGTTGCACAAAATACAGTTATTTAACCCTTTCTCCCTCTAGTGTTTTACTCTAATAATAAAACCAAATACGACGGACTGTATTGATATTTGTTTATGTCTGTCAGTTTGCACTGCTAAAATCTGCCAAAACCTGATAGAACAAATACATAATCAAAGAAAAACTATTTTACTTCAAATATTGCCTCCAGTCAAAATAACAGATATACTTTCTGTCATCTTAAAGGTTAACATTGAATTATAGCAGGCTATTTGTGTTTATCTTCATAAAACCAAGACAGAGCCTTCAAAACAGTTATCAACTCTTTTTTCTTCATTGAAGTCCAATAAACAATGTTTAATTGTTTAATAGTAAATTATCAGTTAGGTCATGCGAAAAAATACATGTTTTTCTAATGATTTGCAAATGTTAATATACAATATGTAATGTTTAAAAAGATTGCAGGTAACAAAGTTTACTATTCCCTTTTCTCTAAATCCAAGCAAATGATTACTATGCACCTAGCTAAGTCTTTTGTAGTGTTCCCTCGCTTCAACATATTATCATATTTACATTTAGTGTATATTCACAGAAGATGATTAAATAAAGTCCATCCAAAGATTATAATGTCATACGATAGAATAACCAATGAAAGGCCAGCATAGATTTTATCATTGATTGGTCAATTATACTGGCCTCTCATTGGCTATTCCATCGCATGACGTCATAATCTGTGGAGGGACTTTAATCATCTTCATATTCACAAAATACTCAATATCAAATATATAAGAGAGGGTGTTTAATAAATGCAGAAAAAAAGCATACTATTAGGTGAATCTTACACCCGATGCCAATGTTCTATTAAATAATAAAGTAAAACACACAGCTGGCTAAAATAGCGATCCCTCCCTTCCAATCCATTGTCACTATCCGTTCCCCTCATATTTAATGCACGAGCTGATTAATAAACTACATTCATTATTAGGGAAACTATGTGCTAATATGAAATTTGTTGTTCTGATACATGTATGGAAATTATATCACTATATTATATAAATTTGGTAGAATGACACATATATAGGTGTACCTATTTACACAATTACTTTATTTTTTTTTTTAGAGGTACATGGTTCAAGTATGTTTTCATTGAGTCATTCTAATGACGTTAAAAACGGTATCTTCTTCCACTAGATAAGAGTACTCAAAGTTTTTAAGCAAACGTGCATATTAAACTTTGGGTACCAGAATATTTTAAAGTCCCATGTCTCATAATAACTTCCTGCAATATACAGACACTCGTTTTACAAAGTAAAACAAGGTAGTGATTACTCTATAATATCTGGATTATTCATCTGTATAATCCTGCAGTTACAGAAATAAGCAATTAGGCAAAACTAAGGTCTCTAATAATGCAGACAGCTAGCAGTCAGCTTAACAAGAATTATTCTATACAAAAACCAGGATGAATTTAAGCAAAACAACATAAGTTTAGCCCTCTAAAAATTTCCAACTTTTCCTACTTGTTCTTCTAAGTATCTTTTATTCATTTCAGGGAAGAGGATATTTTGCAAAAATCTATACAGGTACCATAGACGTCCAAGGGGGGAGGGGGGTAAAATGGGGATTCGCGCGCAATTTTACCCCCCCCCAAAAAAAACAAACGAATTAACCCCCCCTCTTAAAAAAATATTTACCCCCCCCAAAAAAAAAATCTTGGACGCCCCTGACAGGTACTTAAAGTTTATAAACACAATTCCTCATTTCTAGGCTTAAAATTTTTGGGTTCCTAACAATTGTCAAAATTTAATCACAAATAATTGTAATCTATGAAAGTGATAATTTTGTTTGTAAAAATTGATCTAAAATTGTCTTATCACTTGAGATCCCTGATTTTTTTTTGCATATTGGAGCAAATATTTTATTTAATTGAGCAACGTCAAATAAAAAAGTATTTCATTATTGTCTTATTAAGTTCAATTGTTATGTCTTTTTTCACTAAAGCTATGTGTAAGCAAGGATGACTTAAAGTTGTTGTCATATACCACCTTCCTGCAGAAGCAAATACGCTTGAGGCCAAAGGTAGAGCCACAATCCTAAAATAAAAGTAACAGGATGTCTTTTTGTGTATCTGTAGTTTAAGATATTGTTAACTGCTGCACCGATATAGTTCTCCTTTAGGTCTAATGAGGATTTATAACTGTTTGATGATCTCCCACTAACAAAAACACTGACTAATAATATAATTACCACTCTCTAGTACCGTAGGTATTTTCAACTCCACACTGTACAGTACAAGGTACATAAATATAACAATTTTAAGAAACCACACCATGCACGTCTATGTATGTGTGAGTATGTGCGCTGAATATATAATTTTTTACATAAACCTTGAATTTTAACGCCCTTATTTAGTAGCGAAGCTACTCTATATGTGTGTTGTAAGGTCTGTTGGTCGAAGCAAATGTTAATTCAGGGTGCGGCACATAAATCCGGACTTTTTTTAAACGGCCATAGCGCCAAGACTACTTGACCGATCAGGACGTTTGACCCCACTATGAAAAGCTTAGGTAATGACCTTTTTACCCATTAAAATCTTTGGACGATTTAGGACGTGTGCTACGAGCTGGCAGCACATATGTTCAACTAGGCAAATTCGAAGTGCGCAGGTTGCTCATAAAACTTGCTGAAGGTACTGTTAGGTACATAAGTTGGGTACTAGAAATTACTAGAGTTCTTTTTTCAAGTTGGCTTGACCGTAGTACTCTGGCAAATTGACACGTGGCAGATTGTGAGTTGTTAAAAACGCCAAAAATCTTGAAAATTTCACGATTCTCGTCTACAGGGGCCCATATGGAACCTTGAATCTCATTTTAGACTATGGGTTGCGCTGACAACCCTAGCTAAATCTTCATGCCATTTCCAAAAAGGTATAAAACGTTGTTCTAGCTCAACTGTGGCCCAGATAAGAGCCGCCGTGTCGAAGGGTAGCTTGAAAGATGGGAATTTGGATCCTGCGGTTACTCACGTCCCTAGGGAAATGTTGCCTCCTAACAGCCCAGATCTTAATCCATTAGACTATTTGACCCACAGCTACTTTGAAGCATGCACCAATAGACGTGCCTATACCACAAAGACCTCCCCCATTGCCACTATCAAGGAGAACTTCGCCAGCTTGTACAGGGTCATGGTGACCAGGGCCTGCGGGCGGTTCAGGGGGCGGGTAGGGGCGGTAATTGAGGCTAGCGGCGGTTTTATTGAATAATCTAATAGTCATATACCTATTTTGCCTCTCAGTTTTTAAAATTCGATAAAATCTTTAAAATTGACGATTTTATGTTAATTTATTTACAAATTAGAAAAAGTCCGGATTTATGTGCCGCACCCTGTATGTATAAAATGGCTAACATAATAATGATAATACAATAAATAAAATTATAAGTCTATATTCTTATATGGCTACGAAAACGATTAATATCCGCAGGATTAGAACCGGTTCTCAGTCACACTAAAAAATAATGTATAGCATCATATAAATAAGATTTTTAACGAATATCAAAAAAAGCTAACAAAACTGGTTTTAATCTAATAGTTTGTCATTTTAATATACACGAAAAGCTGTCTATAATACGATGCGATAAATAACTATTGTCATTTTGGTACCATAATGGATTAGAAAATTGTTACAAGCTTGTTTATGGTACTCTTGTAATGATGCTTAAAAGCTTTAATGCCTTAAATCTAAAATAAAACTTTAAGTTTTCATGTTGTAAAGGTATGCTTAAAAATTCTTTATTCTATGGTTACACAATTTTTTTATATAATTATTCGCTAATGAAGGTTTTTGTTATCCTTGTTTTAGTTTTAAGATCAGTAAATTCAGAAATAATTTGAAAATATCTTTAACAAAAGACATTTATGACAAGCATTTACCTAACAAACGGTTATACCTTTCAAAATGTAAAGTAGGAACAGTTTTATTTTTGTTTGTTAAGATCTCACTAACCTCTAAACCAATTAAATTCTTCATTAAAAGGAAATTTACATAGTGAAGATTTTAGACCATTTTAAATTTAATTTAAATTTTGGGTTAGTTTTATGCTATTTTTCTGACTTCTATCTAATAATGCTTTAGTTAGTCTTTGCGGTCCTAGTATCTAATGACTCCGTATTTGGAAAGGTGAAGAAAATAGCTTAAAACCTTCCCAAAACTAAAATATAATAACCTAAAACCATCCCTATGTTAAGCTTCCATAAAATGGTGACTAAATCTGTTCAGTGGTTAAACAATAGTGAGACACAAATTTCACAACAAATTAGAGAAAACCATCCAGGGACCTATTCAAAGCTATCCAGACAAAAAAGCTTACTACTTTACATTAAAGGAATTAAATTTTGGCTGGCTTCTTTTTTATTTTAGAATATTTTTGCTTATATATTTAAAATCATGAACTAAAAATTATTTGCTTTTTTTTATTTTTATGTACGTGCTTATATGCTTACGTATTTTCTTAGTAAAAAATAAAAACATAACAAGGGTTAGTACATCCATGACTAGCAAAACAGAATATCATACTTTATTATAACTTTAGCATTAAATTTAGCATTAAATAATAATTGAAAAGGCATTCAAAAAACGTTGAAAAACATTGATAAATACTAAAAAAAACACTGACAAACGATTGAAAAACATTAAAAAGATTTAATGAAAACATAATCTTTATGGGAATCCTTAAAACTATCTGGTCCTTTTTAGTGTTAATGTTTAGAATAGATGAAAGAAAGACACAATGATAAACCAGTGAAAGAGTTGCTACGCTACTAAAAAAATATGTAAATAGTGCACACGTTTTGCCAGTAATATTCTAAACAAGGTAAGCAACATTCAAATATGCCAAAATTATTCTTCAATTTTACTATACTAGCGACTACGCCCCTGTAGGCCTCTAGATGCACGTAAAATGTTAAGATCAGTTATTTACCAAAATCAATAAAATTTCCGCTTGGCAGCACTAGTATATTTTTTTGCGATTTCTCTTGGGATGGTTTTACTAACCCCCAAAATATCTATAAACCTTCCCAGGACCTATGAAAAGGTACATTGCAAAGGAGAATCATATCAGTTCAGCTTCTAGCGAGATCAGACACACAGACGTAGATCCTGTTACTTTTATATAAGGATTATATGTCTTCAATGAAAAGGACAAATAAAGGTTCCATTTATTTCATTGCATTGGTCATTATACCAGGGAGAGATTAGACAATGGGCGTAATTTATATACTACCCCAACATGATAATAAACAAAATTACTACAGAGAAAATAATTGGTTTAAAACTTTGGACCCTTACTTATGGTTTGAAATTAATATTTTAAAATGAACTCAAAGTTTAAATCCCATGAATTTATAAAACTTTGGGTCCCATCATTTTATACAGTACATAGTTCTCTCCTTAATAGCATTCACACAGACAGATTAACAGACCAAACCCGTAAATATTGTCGCACCATTGACGTACAGACTTTATAAAATGTAGGATAGCTTCGCTTCTAAATGTTTCCGCGGTTTGCATACTGAGATAGCAAGATAGATAAGACAGACAGATAGATAGATAGATAGATTTATAGTGCTAAAAATGCGTGGTTTGCATTTCAAATAATAGACAGTGTCCTTATAATGTTCTTAAAATAATTCCAAAATTATAGTTTATATGTATGTATAGTAAGATCTTTTAAACAGCTTTAAATCTGTTTGATCAATAAGCTTTATATAAGTCCTTGGAACGGTTTTGGTCTATTTTAATCAATTGTAAAAGAATAGCTATGAAGCAAAGCTTTTTAATAAAATTTAAATCTGCGGAATCATAGGCATAGCATGCAAATAGAGGTTATGCGTTGGTTATGGTTATAATAAGGGTGGTTTTCAGAGCCCTTTTGAAATTCCACAATTTTGAAATGCGCTAAAATTCTACTTTTATTCTTATTTCTAAAGTAAGTAGGATGTGCAACTGTGTCTGTATGTACCAAAAAAACTGTATATTCTTTTTCAAAAAAGCAATTTTAACAGATTTAGTATTTTATTTATCCAAAAGTATTAACTGTCCTTTTTTTTAAATTTTTCTTTTAATTCTATCAATTAAAATAAAAAAGGTTGTTTGTATATTTAGTGGCTGATCAGCATAGCTTTATTGATTTTTTAACTTGGTCAAATGGATTTACGAAAAAAAATATTTTCCTAGTTTTACATTAGTTGCGCTATTAATGATATATGTGGGGTTTTTTATTTTCAGTCAAACGTTATAGACCATTTGTTCACTTTTTGGAGACACTATAACCTGCTACAAAACTCAATTCAGATTCTATTTAGACGTAATATTGAGGATAAAAACTTTACAGGTCGTAAGTTTAGGGTATTAGGTCATTTTGTAAATAAAGAATGAAACCCTAACTAAAGTTCAGATGGGGTTTGTAGGAGGTTTTTATACAGAAACTTTACTTTTGTGATATATTAATTTTATTTGTACAGTGAAATTATTAAAAAAAAAAGAAATTAATAACCATCAAAGCGAGTACAGCAATTTGAATGATGCTTAATGGTTATATAATTATGGATATACCAAGTTAATCACGATGTTATTAATCGGACTAGAAATCCCCATTAAAAAAATATACCAGAACAAACGCAGGAGTAACAAATGTCAGAGTGGACAAACGTAGGACAGTCTTAAATGTTAAAATGATAAACTATTTCTTTACAGCTTAGGTTAGGTTAAAATATGAATATACAAATAACCCCTCCGCATGGGTTTGGTTTTTAAAAACCTATAAGATGGTTTAACATATGTTACGTAATGTTAATTGTCCACCCCGACGTTTGTCACTACTGCGTTTGTCCTAGGACCATTTTTCTAGTGTTAAGGAAATAATC
Organism: Acartia tonsa; assembly: GCF_053477335.1. Taxonomy (NCBI): domain Eukaryota; kingdom Metazoa; phylum Arthropoda; class Copepoda; order Calanoida; family Acartiidae; genus Acartia; species Acartia tonsa. The sequence goes on along the minus strand of NC_137266.1, from coordinate 9,703,361 downwards.
AGATTATACTTTTCTTTTTTGAACATGCAAACTTGATTTCGATAGGACAATTCTAACATGCCTTATAACAATCAGAGCTATGGTAATAGGATAAAACCTAAATGTAGATAACGACCCCAAAAAAAACACTTTAGTGGTGTACATAATAGTAAACTCTGAAAATGCCAACCATCCTAGACAATTTGAATTTTGTTTGGGATAAAATTATCCTTTTCCTACAATTATATTTGTGCAAATTTTACCTTCCTGCAAACTAGCAAAAATTTGAAATATTTGCAATAATTTTAATTTATAACTATTCTGTATTACAATTTCTAATTTTCCAGAGAGAAAGGGGATAATGGGCTGTTTAATACACTAGCCCCTAAAGTTTATAATAACGTTTTCTTATTCGTTAGCTTAACAACTTTGGGACTCTAGGGAATTTTGATTGATTGATTAATTTAGTTAAGTGTCCAAACGTTTAAACTACTTATCTTAATCTACAGAAGGGTAAATTTTGTGTATCGTTATTGAAAATGTACATAAATTCATCGGTCATTGTCTTATCCCTTTAGATGGCTGTAATTTTTACTTTATTTTAGGATTCCGTTGCTTGTTAGGCAATTTAAGGGCTGCCGCCGTTTCTTCGTTTGTCTTTTTAAAATCCATGCTTTCTATTGCTATTATTCATTTTATGAAAACACTAAAATTTTTTGGAAAAATTTGCTTTAAAGCGTCAAGTTTGAATATAATTAGGATGTTTATTAGGGGTTATAGTTGAACACAAATATGTAAATCATATATCCTCAGAAACTTCTAAATTTTTCCCATATTAATTTTGAAGATTTTTCTGGAAAATATTAGAAGGATTTGCTAGGGGAAATGTGATTTTTTCGATTGCTATTCGAGATAGAAAGCTTAAATTTCCAATGGTAATTCTTCTAATGAGAATCCAGCATATAATTAACCTAGTCCATCGGACTTTTGGTCAAGCTTCAACTATGCAAGACAGTTATGCTTGATTTATTGGATATTTTCTCTTTTTCCTTTTTTTCTATAACTTACTTTGTCGGTTGTCCATACATGATCTCTTTGGGTGCTCCGCTACCTATGGATGTTTTTATCCTTGTTTATATCATGATCAGAGAAAAGATCAATAAAACATTTGTTCTAACACTCATATACAATTATTGTTCAAAAGGGTGTGAAAAAATGTCAGGGATTTTGTTTGAAGAATGAAAATAGTTCTATCGAAGGCCAACAGCCGTTAAGTATTAAGGACACTGCTAAGGAATGATAAAGTTTAAAGATTCGGTTAGACTGCGGCTGTATGCATTTAGACTGCAGTTACAGATTTATAAAACGAGAATATTTGTTTAATTGCATCGTATTATAGACAGCTTTCCACAGATATTATAATGAAAAATATAAGATTACAACCAGATCTGTTAGCCCCGATGGGCCGAAGGCACAGGCTAACAAACCTGGCATTAATCTTATGATACTTATTTTATTATTTATGGAAAATTCTTTCTAAATAATATGATGTTATACATGATTTTAAGCATGGCTGAGTACAGGTTCTAATCCAACGGATATTAATCGCTTTCGAAGTCAATACTGGAAAAATTTATTCACGGCGTTTATTCCAAAATGAGATTAACAAATTGTTTTTTTTTCTCAGATACAATATCCCTCCGTGACGAGTAAAAAAGGGGAAATGATTTTATTTAGTTTTTTTTGCCAATATTTTGAAACATATTGACAAATTAATCATAGCAAAATATAGAAAATATTTTTTTTTATAAATTTTGTAACAACAATAGAGAAGAGTAAAAACATTCTTTTAAAATTTTTAGCTCGTAACATCATTTAGAAGTTATATTTTAACGGGTCAGCTGAATTTGAGTTGCTGATTGTGTACACAGTTTCCTCGGTGTTTCTTCATCCCATTTTAATATTTACTAATAGCTAAAAAAGCTTCAAACTTTCAAAAAAAAAATATAATTTTATTATTTCAAACAATCGGCAACTCAAATTCAGTTGACCTTTAAACGTGAACACTTAATGGTAACTTTAATTTAAACTGCACATTAACCAAACATATTAAAAAAGGAGGTGCTTTCCTAAATTTATTCCATTGCAGAACAGACTAAATGATAACAAAAACCTTTGAATTTGGATTATTTTAAAGTTACTTTACTTCATTGATTTTTTTTTCAATATGACTAATCCATACTCCCTGTGTAAAGCAAAAAAGTTACCCTCTGCAAATAGCAAATAACTCCTAAAATGACTATTGGCGGAATTCTTTGTAAACTTTTTATGCTAATTACAGTAGAATTTAGGTGTTGTGCTGTTTCCATAATAAAGGATGATTGTATCAGAAAAAAAAGTCCTTTAAGGAGGAAGGGGACATTGAGCTGTTTATTACACTAGTCTCCAAAGTTTCATAATAACGTTTCATTATTCGTTGGCTTTACAACGTAAAGAACTTTTTATCAAACTTGTTGCTTGTCCGGACGTTTCAACCACTAATTTTAATCTACAGAAGGGGTAATTTTGTGTAGCATCTATGGGGATAACATGAATTTATCGGCAAATGTATTATTCCTTTATTACCTTGAGTAGCTTTGCTAATATTAAAGTGTTTTCAAAAAGAAAGAGCATGTTTACCAAGAAGGAAGGAAAACTAACATAATAATTAATCGAACGCCCATCTAATCTAAAATACTACTTATTAGCTATTATCTCACATTATAATAAGGCAGAAGAAAAAATTATCGCCCATTGTCCTTTCTCTATTACCCTGCTTTGTAACAGATGAATCATAGACCCTCTTAATGACTTCAAAAATCCATAAAAACCATCCGAAAAGTGCTCAACCATCTTTCTACCTATCCAACAAGGATGAAACATCTATAAAAGGGAAGCTCTAAAAACAGAAGGAGGACAAACTAATATTAACTGTTGTGTAGAGTTACTTTTATTTTTCGATTTGATTATAGAGATACCTTGCTTATATTATTTTACCTTGTTGTCTTGGAAATCATTATTTTAAAAATCAGAAGAATATAATTTGTTATCCAAATTTAAAACTTATCATGTTTTAAATGGATGTACGGACATTCTGGTAACTATTATAGAGTTGCTACACTTGCTAAATGGTACCTTATTGTTATAGGAATCGTCATGTAAAGTTTGAACGATTGGAAAATTTTGGCATGTCTAAATTAACGAAATGGGCTAACCGTTACGGACGCCTGGACGTACGGACTGACCCTAATTATAGAGAAGCTTTGCTTTCAAAAGTATTGTATCTGTCTATATCTACATAAAAAAGGAGTCATTTTTTTCTCTGGACACAGCGGGCCTTTTTAGGGGAATAACAAGGACAAATATATCCAGAAGTAGCACAGCAATAACATTGTAGATAATATAAGTAGGTTATGATTTAGTACTAAGTCTTTAGACAAACATAGTACATGAAAATAATTTAATGAAAATATAAAACAATGACAAATCAAACTAATGTAAATCCCGATTATATGATTTAAAAATGAACTTAAAGATTGATATTCGGGGAAGAGTATAATTTTCAATTCCGCTCCATCCACTAATTAAAGAAAAGTTTCGCTTTTAATAAAAAAGGGGAGTTTTGAGTTTAGAATTTTTTATATTCCCTCGTCTATCCCTATTATATAAAATGCCTTATAGTCAGGGATCTTAAGGGATAAGACAATGGACAATAAATTAATAAACTTACCCAATGATGATAAATACAATTACCCCTCCTGTAAATTAAAATTATTGGTATAAATGTTTGGCTACTTTTAGTTTATACCCAAAATTTAATGTTTCATAAGATATCCAAAATTTTCAAGCCAACGAATGTAAATGTTATAAAACTTTGGGTGCCAATGTAATTTTACTGACATATGTCCCTTCCCTCCCTGCTTATAATACATACGTTGAAAGTTCACTAGAATTAATGATGGTTTTTTTCTACTAGATACATTATTTAAAGCGCAGCTACTCCATAACTAATAAGTATATGTTGTGACCGTACGCTCCATCAAACTAGGAACAAAGTAATATAATTGTGTAGCTTTTGTCGTAAAGCTTATAGTAATCTTATCGCTTGCACTTAACCCTTACAGATCGGGCCCCAATTCCCACCTTAATAGATCGGAGGGGAGGGGGGTCATATTGACCCCACCCTCTATTTCGGCTTCTGTTACAGATAAAGACGTAAAATTTTTTGCTGATTGTTCATGTGTATTTTTAGAGAAAATTACTTTTTCTAGTCATAGCGGTCAGGCCGCTCCTTATCCGCTTTTTAGCGGCCAGCCGCTAAATTTTAAAACAGCTGTAGAGCGGCCAATTTTGCAGCTAGGATGACCAAATTTTAGGACGAACTTTTATTTTTCATAACAAAAAATTTACTTTTTCTGATCATCGCCGAAAAACGGCAAATAACGGAAACCGCCATTTTCGGCGGTTACGGCGGTAAAACGGCGGTTGGCGGCGCCAAATAATATTTTTATCTGTTTATTGATCCTCAAGGATTTACCAAAAAATTTATAGGTCTCTAGCTGAAACAGAAGCCACGATATTCATGATATATGTCTGTAGTAAAAGCCGGACAAAAATCGGTCATAAAGTCGGTCAGGGTGCGGTCAATAGGTCATAACACCACTTTTCTCATAAGGTCATTGATATCTCAGTAATCTCAGTATTCACCAAAAAAATTTTAGGTTTATACCTTATACACAAAAGTCATAATGTAGAAGTTAAGATTTATTTAGAATTTTAATTTTGGCGCTACCCAACCGACTTTGACCGGACACCACGACCGACACAGACCAGATATCCTAATAAAATCAACTCTTGCCGACGCATAATTACTAAACTTAAAAAGTCAGGAAGTCACAACTCTCTATCTTACCTACAAAAAAAAATGAAATTGAAAAAACTAGAGGGGTGGTCAATATGACCCCCCCCCCCCGATCTGTAAGGGTTAAGGGAAGTGAGGGAGTAAAGAAAGGAAAAAAGAAAAATAGACATCATATAATTTTTTTTATAAAGGGGTTGATTTAATAAAATCTAATGCCTTGTTGAGATGAACAAAAAGGAGTGTTTGTTCTTTTCATATTAAGATATACAAACTCCTTGGAATCTCTTTCTCATAGAAATTTAAGTCCAATAAGAAACAGCCAAGATACCCAAAATTTCATATAGACAAACAGACATTTATCCTATTACTTTGGCTTACAACACACATCCAATTAATAGATGGATAACGTTTTGTCTTACAAACACAAATTGTATATGTTTGGCTTCGCTACCATTCGACAACACTTTCCTTGTTTATTTTTAAAGTTAACGTATTATTAAATTCTTTATAGCATTAATATTGTAATAAATAGGTAAGCTACATTTAACCGACAGAACTATTAAATGAAATATCCAATTGTAGTAACTAAGCTACTCTATAATTCACTTGACTGTCCGTCGGTCCATAACGCTTATTTAATCTTACTAAATAGCAACAAGTATACAATTTTTTCTGTCGGTCTGTTAGTCATGCTAGAGACTGTTTTTTTTGTGCTTCGCTACTTACAAAGAAGAAGAAAGTCTCTAAAAAAATCATCATGTGACGTCATAAAAATGAGGGATTATTTATCTCTTTTTTAGGGGTTTTCTTTCCCACTACTCCTCTCCTCATCCCTCATTTTCATGACGTCAGAATTTCTTTTGAGGGACTTTCTTCGTCTTCCTACTTACAAATGTGTCATCCAATTTAAAAATGGAAACCTTCCTACATATTTTTAGGCCGTCTCTTATACAGCATTTTGACCTTCTGATAGAATTGTCCTAGCAGGGTAAAACCATAATAATATAAGTTCAATGGCCAGCGCAGCAATATAAAAACCAACAACTAATTAACCCCTAACGGTCGGGGGGGGGGGGGGTGGTAAACGACCCCCCCCCGCCCCCCCCCATCCGGTTTTTTCTATCTCATTTTCTGTGTGTGAAAGATAAAGAGCCCAAACTGCTTGACTTTTTAAGTATGGGTTTGAACGCCCCACCCCCCCCCCCCCCCCCCCGACCGATTAAGGTGCGGCAAGGGGCCCGACTGTAAAGGGTTAAAGAATTAATAATAATAAAGTAAATTTTAAGAAGTAACTGAAAGAATATTATAGTGATGTTATATTTCTTAAACATTCGTCTAAAAACAAAGTAATTTTAAACGAGGTACTAGAAAGGATGAACGTACAGATATGCCCTATCTATAAAATAGCTACGCAATGCAAAAATATTTTTTTTTCCTAATTATAAGTCTGTAATGGTTATCTCTTATTTTTTATGGAAAAATTATGGGTTAAAAACATACAAACACCTAATAAATCAAAACACGAGAAAAGTTATATCCATAGGCGGTACAGCTATCCTTATATAAAAATAATAGGATATCTGTCTGTCTGTGTGTACCGAAGGATCTTGCTAACCACTGAACCGATATGTTTTTCCTTTTATAGTGTAGGTCATTGGAAGGATTATTATTATCTATAATACAAAGTAGAACGATGTCTGTGTGTTTGTTTGTCTGTTTGTTTGTAGCGAAGGATCTCGCTAACCGCTGAACCGATCGGGTTCTCCTTTACAGGGTAGCTTCTCATAGTTCCCGGGAAGGTTTATAACTATTTTCTTGGGGGGTTGGACACCACCAACCCCCAAAAAAATGAAAAATACCCCACCCCCCAAAAAAAATTCTTTTTAAAACTAAAATAAAAAAGTGGGGTCGACTAACCCTCCCCTCCCAAATTTTTTTTTTCTTTTTCTTTTTTATTTTAAATCTAAAATACGAAAATTGGTTTGATCAAACCTCTTGGGGCAAAGCCCCTAGAGGCTAGGGGCGAAGCCGCTAGTTTTGTTATAAAGTGTTACTTAGCACAAGTTATAGAGTAGCTTCGCTACTAGCACAAATTTAATGGTGCATTAATTTATGATCAAGGCAATACAATTGAGTTTAGAAAATGATTTATTGGTGAAAAACAAATCTTTTAAATAATGTAAGAATAATTATATGGTGAATTTAAGATAATTTCTACTTATAACTTCATTCATAAACAATGATGAAATTTGTTAAAACAATATTGGATATGGTTCTGTTTATTACACTAGTCCCCAAAGTTTTTTAATAACGTTTTCTAAATTAGTTGCCGGTTGGTTTATTATGTTAAGTGTTCAAACATTTGAACCACTAATTGTAATCTAAAGAAGGTGTAATTTTGTGTATGATCATTGGGGATATGCACCAATTTATTGGTCTTTGTCTTATCCCTTTACATCAATGAGTAAGATATGTGATTCTAAATATCTCGAAAACTGTCTAAGAGTTCTAATTTAAAATTGTTTTAATTAGTTGCGTGCACAGGATGTTGCCAGATTGTGTTTTTTTCTTTTGAGGGGGGGGGGATGGTAGCCCTATAAAATTTCTATGAATCCCCCCCCTCCTCCTACATCAACCCTTGTCTGGAAAGTCATAGCTGCGTTACTTAACTTAACCAAACCTAAAATAACTATTAAAACACATTTTACAATGAACATGTCATGCGTTTAACCTTTTTTTTATGAAAATTCCTCCCTCCCCACTGCACTTGATGTTATAATCAAAATATTTTTGCTTTCATATAAATTACTCTTAATTCTTTCCTTTTATCCATCTTAATCAAAATTTATCCCGCCCCCTTTGATTGTACCTTTTACTTATCACCCCCTTCTGTTCCTTAATATCTGTTTGGTCATTATCAAAACCGATAGTGAACATAATAATGCCATTTATCCCGGTCATACGCCGTCATGCGTCATATTGGAAGTGTGACGTAAATTCCAGATCTCAGTTTTCGCTATATGATATACTATTTTTCTCTATAAGATAAAAGCGATGCTTGCAAGAGTATTTAATTTGCTATAATACAAAGATAAATTTTTCTCAAATCGTGAAATCTGGGATCTGAAATTTGCGTCACCCTTCCAACAAGACGCATGACCGCGAGAAATGGCATTATTTGGTCCACTTTCAACAAAACCACCCTATTTAGTCGGGGATCCTAAGTAAGGATAAACAATATACATACCAAATATTGATAAACATTTCTAAAATAAAACTATTGGTTGAAACGTTTGTGTACTAAAAGATTATAAGAAGTGGAAAAAGAAAACGTGATTGTAAAACACTGGATACTAGTGTAAATACCAGTCTGATTTCCCCTACCTCCATGCAATTAATTTATTTTCAAACTACACCAAAACCAACCGAGAAGTCACAAAGTGCATAAAATAATTCAAAATAATCATTTAAAAGTTCCCCTTTGTTTACTCACTTGCTTTCCTCCTTCACTTATCCAACTTCTATGTTCGATCAGTACCTTTGGTTAAAATTTTTACCCGTTTTAAAATTTTTATTTATAACCTTTTATCATTATATTTTAAGGAAAAATAGTTTTTCTTTAGTTTTCTCTCCTCTCTACTTTCCTCTCTTTCTTAATTTTTTCCCTATTCTCCTACTTATTATCTATATGTCTATTATATAGTATGGTTGATAAATGAGTATAAACTCATACATATGCTCGTGAATACACACACAGCAGGATACGAAATAGTTATCTACCTATCTAACAGAAACATCAGGATAGAAAGAATCTATCTATCTATCTATCGATCTATCTATCTATCTATCTATCTATCTATCTATCTATCTATCTATCTATCTATCTATCTATCTATCTATCTATCTATCTATCTATCTATCTATCTATCTATCTATCTATCTATCTATCTATCTATCTATCTATCTATCTATCTATCTATCTATCTATCTATCTATCTATCTATCTATCTATCTATCTATCTATCTATCTATCTATCTATCTATTTATCTATCTTTCTATCTATCTATCTATCTATCTATCTATCTATCTATCTATCTATCTATCTATCTATCTATCTATCTATCTATCTATCTATCTATCTATCTATCTATCTATCTATCTATCTACCTATCTATCTATCTATCTATCTATCTATCTATCTATCTATCTATCTATCTATCTATCTATCTATCTATCTATCTATCTATCTATCTAACTATCTATCTATCTAACTATCTATATATCTATCTATCTATCTATCTATATATCTATCTATCTATATATCTATCTATCTATCTATCTATCTATCTATCTATCTATCTATCTATCTATCTATCTATCTATCTATCTATCTATCTATCTATCTACCTATCTATCTATCTATCTATCTATCTATCTATCTATCTATCTATCTATCTATCCATCTATCTATCTATCTATCTATCTATCTATCTATTTATCTATCTATCTATCTATCTATCTATCTATCTATCTATCTATCCAAGGAATATAAAAGCTCAGCATGAATCATACATAAAATTCATACCAATATTTAAACATATCTCCCCTTTCATTTACCGAGGTTATATACTAACAAGTAAAGGTAAAGATAAATATAACCCTTTCCACAAAAATGTGGATTTTTTGGAGACTAATTTTCTCAGTGGGGTTGAACCACCCTCCTATTGAATCAATTTCACAAGATTTACATAAAGTTCAAGAACGTTACAACTTATAGTTATTGATATAGAATATACGTGGATATATTGATGTGGATAAATTTTGTTTGCTAATTTGGACTTCATTTATTGGTCAGTACGTTTTTTCATAGAAGATAGAAGGTGGGGTAAAGGGGCAATCATTGATTTAGCCAGCGGCGAACGTTATATTATCAGAAGACATGAAAATCATGTGCAACATCCAAGTAATAATATATCGATTTTTATATCCCAAATAAAATGTAATTTCTATACTTTAATTTAGATTAAGTCAAGTTAAATGAGGGTTACGAGAGTCCCGCAGAGATAATCCCCTACAGGAAAAGTGCCTCATTTGAAGCTAATATTTTAATTTTTACCCACAATATTTTAAACAAACATCCTATCACTTTCATATTTGTTAAAATTTTTATTTTACAATTAATATTTTAATAATCCTTGCATCAATAATAAAGTGTTATTGATGCAAAAACATAATCGGCCAGTTCCAAAAATTTTATTAAACCTAACTGTCACATAACGATGTCTTTCTAGAATACTATTTAAATACCTTGTTTTCTCTTTTATGAAAAATATTTTTAAAACCGCCTGATAAAAAATAAAGCCCTCCCCTTTTCTTACATTATAATTTTGAATTATTATTAGACGCTTCCTTCTCAATTTTTTTCAAAGAATTAAACCTAAGAAAACAAGTATGATAACATCCATAAAAGCGAAGCAAAAATTATTTAAATATGTTGTTCAAAGCTTTGTTAAATAGTTGATGTTTATAACTGTTTGTACATTCCTTCGCTTAATTTATGAACTTTGCTAAAATCGATTATTTCTATAAAGCCGAGAAAGGAGATGTATGTCTGTCCTACTGTAATATTTTTGTTGTTTAAAGTTTTACATCGTATCATTCCATTACGGTTCCAAGAAAAGTTTAATTCAATATTGTTAATTTATTAGAGGGTTATTATTCCCTTAAAAATTCGACAAAGATGTTTCATCGTCACATAAGAATAGCTGAAATTAACAAATAGAATTTATAATAAGATATAAATTGAATACAAAAAATTAGGGGTTCTATTTTATATAATTATTTTTTGGATGAAATTTATTTCAAAGTTATACACATAACAAATTGACCATGATGGATTTCTTCTTACAATTTTATTAACTATGATTTGTTTAAAAAAATATATTTAAATTTTTTTTCTAAATACCTAACGGAATGTTTTTGAACTAAAATTTTACCTTATGAAAGGTAGAGACTTTATGGTGATGGTGGTGAAGGGAGAGGGATTAAAACAAATTAGGGACTGTGAGATTTAAATGAGGCGTAAAAATATTTTAGGAGGAGGAGTTAGATTTTTATTATGGGATTATAAATAAGATTTATAATTAGAATTGGAAATCTACTGTACAATTGTGGGTAAGTTGGACCGACCGGACAAACTCACTAATTCTAAAATATAATGTAGTAGGATATCTTTATTCTTTAACTGTCTGAAGCTTAAGATCTTGGTAAACGCCGAAACGAGTCATACATATTTGCACTTTAGTTTTATTGGGCCGGGATATTTTTTACTGGGGCGATTTCTTTGGGATGGTGAAGGTATACTCCCCCGAAATAGCTATAAATCTTCCCAGGACCTATGTAAAGTTCTTTTGTAAAGGATAACCATATCAGTCCAGCGGGAGGTCCTTCGGCACCCACACGTATCTGATAGATTAAATTATAAATATTAATTCTTATACGACGACGTTTTCTTTCATACAATTTTTTTATAAATACAAAAAGTGCATAAACAGTATAACAATGACAAAACATGTCCATTAAGAGCGAAGCAATGACAACACAAAATAGAGTACTTTAAAAGCTACTCCTGCAGGCAAACTGCATCCACACATAGATGAATTATCTTACACTAGCGGCTACGCCCCTAGAGGCCTCTAGGGGCACTTGAGGAGAAGAGAGTCGAATTTAATAATTTAATTTCTTATTTTAGATTTTAAAAGAAAAAGTAAAAAAAAATTACGTTTGACGTTTGTTTTTCGTTGAACTCTCTTTCTAAAATTGAGAAATTTAAAAAAAATTAATTTCTCTAGGGAGGTTGGTGGTACCCTCCCCCAAAATAGTTATAAACCTTCCCGGGACATATGAGAATCTACCCTGTTAAGGAGAACCCGATCGGTTTAGCGGTTAGCAAGATCCTTCGGTACAAACACACAAACCCACAGACAAACATCCTGTTACTTTATTATAAGGACTAGCGGCTACGCCCCTAGAGGCCTCTAGGGGCACTTGAGGAGGAGAGAGTCGAATTTAGTAATTCAATTTCTTATTTTAGATTTTAAAAGAAAAAGTAAAAAAAATTTACGTTTGATGTTTGTTTTTCGTTGAACTCTCTTTCTAAAATTGAGAAATTTAAAAAAAATTTAATTTCTCTAGGGAGGGTGGTGGTACCCTCCCCCAAAATAGTTATAAACCTTCCAGGGACATATGAGAATCTACCCTGTTAAGGAGAACCCGATCGGTTCAGTGGTTAGCAAGATCCTTCGCTACAAACAAACAAACAGACAGACAGACAAACAAACAAACAGACAGACATCGTTCTACTTTGTATTATAGATAATATTTTTAATTCACTGAAATATAAAGTTGGGTTGTAAGGGGGGGGGGGGTCTTTAGTCACTAGGTTCTTTCTTTGGGGGAAAGCACCTTTCGAGGTTTTCTGTAATTATTATCGAAATGTTTACAAATACATAGAACATTTTTTTTTGTATTTGTCACTAAAAAAATTTCCTAAGTGATAAATAGTGTCTAAAAATGTTTAGTAGCTACGCTATTAATAGTAAATGAAATTTGATCATGATTCAATTTTTACATTTAATTATTCCAAATTAATAATGTTTTATTTAATAAAACTATACAGTATTAACATATTAATAATTACAAATGTTTACAATATGAAATGAAGTTAATTTATTTTACAGATTAAAAGAAAAAAATGGTAAATTAAATTTAATTTCTTTAAAATTAAAAAAAAATAATTCTAATGTGAAAACTATTTTAAGCAAAACAACAAAGTTAGTGAATGTATCACGGAAAACTAAAATTTGATGAATATGTTAAGTAATGTTTATAATCTTTTTAACTAGGTAATAAAATTTCTTTTTTAGAAAGAAGTTGGCTTTCTGATGTTTTGTTTTACACTTACCAAATCAGGTTTGATTAAAATAATTGATATATTATGACTTTGATGTTGCACCAGATTTTCATTTACAATGCTAAAGTGTTGCTCGCAGCTGGCTAATTAACGATTCTTCACATTTACCGCGCCACCTCCCCTCCTGAACTGACCAATAAATAAATGCCTAAAAATTTTCCCCTGTCAATCTAACCACGTATATTCAATTACATAAAACATTTTAAAACAACAACTATGCCAGACTTCTTTTTCAATATTTAGTAATTTCTTTTTTAATTTCTATCTTTTTGATATTTTCTTTTATAATAACATTTGTAAAATATTATTTTATAATTTAGAGTCAAACCAAAAACATTTTTCTCACCATGGCATTGGCAAAGATGAAAATGATGGGACAGTTAAAAATCGCGCTATGTACATGAATTTCTACCAAAGTGGCAATGATGGGCGCATACAGTTCAACCAATGGTCATCCCAGGATGGTAGACCTGAACCTCCAATATGGCCCCTGCAGCCTACTGAACCACCTTTTCGGCCAATCCAACCTCCTCCAATTCAGCCTCCATTTAGGCCTATGCCACCAGTTCAACCTCCAATAATGCCTCCAATGCCTGGAGTTCAAAATTGGAGGGGTAATGATGCTGCAGGTCGCCATGTTGAAATTGACTGGGGAAGCCTTGGCGATGGACATGATGGAGCAATGGAGCAAAATGGAGGTTTAGGAAGTGAGGGACGTGATTGGGGTGGTAATGGGGCTGGCTGGAGTGGTAATGGAGCTGATAGGAGTGGCAATGGAGCTAGATGGAATGGTAAAGCTGGAAGTAATGCAGGTAAGCTCCCCTCCCATAAGAATTAAATTTCATCACCTATTACGATTGTTACCTTCTCCCACATCATAATAGTATTAAACATTCCCAGAACCTATGAGAAGCTAAACTATAAACGAGAACCATAATAGTTAGTAAGATCCTTCAAAGGAAACAGACAAAAACAAATCCTTTCATACACACGACATTTTTATGTAGGTAATAGAGGTGAATTGAGTGAAGAATGGAATGGAAAAGGTGGATGGCGTTAGAAAAATAATTTTAAAACATCTTTAAAAACGAAATATTTTTAATAATTAAACTGTTTTTACATCTAATTGAAAATGTATACTTTATACTAATTTAAAACCAAGAATAACAACATCCAAGAAAAGCGAGTTGAAAAACATTTCATAACATTTCCCTCGTAGTAGTTTATTTTGCTTACAGACAAAGTGATTTATAGACAGGTAAAATTCAAAACGAGGACAATGGGCTGTTTGTCTCAAAAGTTTTATGATAACATTTTCTTAATTTTTACCTCAACAACTTTGGGACTATTGTTGAATTTTGATTGGTTGGTTCATTAAGTTGTGTGTCGAAACGTTTCTACCACCAATCGTATGGATTAATAGAAATAAAAGGGTTAAATTTGATTATCTTCATTTGGGATGACATCAATTTTTCGGCCATAGTCTTATCCCTTAAGATCTCTGAGCAATATTACATTTTTCCGACTATATGACAATGTCTTAATAAACTGACAGATAAATAAAGAAAAAATTTTAGAGTAACTTTGCTTTTAAAAATGCCAAAGATCAGTTACCTACTAATTGTTAATCTATCTATCTATCACTAATGACCAATACAAACTTAACAGTATATAAATTGCTATTAGTAGCGAATCTACCCTGTATAATCTTTTGGTTAATTCTAATTATATTTTTTATGAGTAGGTACTTTCACTCAAATTTTTGATCACATAAGCCCCCCTCCCATTAAAAATTTTGATTAAAAAATAATTTCTAGACACTGCGCAGGGTTCTAATCATGTGGGTAATATTTCTGCGTGACTCATCTAACTTTACTTACTTTACTTAACCTTACCTATATAACCTATAGTAAGCAGCAAAATATTTTTGAATAAAATTGTCCTTGGTTAATGTAAAAGCATCGTATAAATGTTAAATTCAATTTTCATTAGAATACAGTTCCACGGCCCTTCTTTCACAATTGTGTTACTACAGACGACCAATCCAATTATCATTTTCATTAATGCCTAAAGTTTAGTCTTAATACCCTTAGGTTTCACGACCTTTGTTTGAAAGTTTTAGACCAAGGTATTCTCCCAAATCTAACTATGTATGTTGCAGGGTTGACATAGCAGCAAAAGAAAGAATTTTAGACGTCTTTGGTTATGACACAGTGTTGGGCCGAGATTCAAACCTATTACCTTCCCGACAACAATGAGCGAATACGCTGAGTGTTACACCTAGCGAATTAAAGGGATGAGACTATGGCCGCTAAATTGATGCATATCTCCAATGATGATACACAAAATTACCCCCTTTGTAGTTTACAATCACCAACCATTAAAATTTTCAATTTTCTTACTAATTACTACTGTGGTATCCGCCGAGGATAAATGGCAGACACCGGAGTTCAATTAGATTACGGCAGTGTGACAGACGTGGACACCTTACTATAGAGAAGCTACGCTTCTCTAGCTTTCACTAGATAATGATCAACATCTATTTTCAGTTGTCACTTTATTGAAGGGTTAAGAGATACTGAAGCTATATACAACAAACAATAATTACATGGATAGGAATAAATAATCATAACATGAAAGCATAAATAATACATATACAATGGTCAGTTTGGGCAATAATGATTCCCCCATCCCTGGAAAGGGTGGGGGAGAATTAAGAATACAGTTAACCATAATAAACATGACAGATTCAAATCATTAATTCTAAGCGTAGGGAGGGGGTCACTAGACCCCTTCCCCAGGACTCGGGGGAGGGCCATTGACCCTCCACCGAACCCCAGATCAGGGGTGCCATAGACATGGCTCACGGTTGCCGAATACCACACTACCAGTCAATAACTTAGGTAAAGGAAGAGGCAATACTTCTTTAGTTTTTATATCAACATAAAACTAGATAGATAGATAATAGTATTGATAGAAAGATAGACAGACGAAAAGATAGAAAGAAAGATAATTATAAAGATAGATAGATAGAAAAACAGATAGAAGAAGAATAGATAAAATCGACGATAGATAGATAGAAAAATAGATAGAAAGATAGATACAATGAATGATAAATAGAAAAAAAAGAACGAAAGAAAAAAAATTAATCAGGTAGAAGGATAAGTACAAAAATAGACAGTAAGGCAGTTATATAACCTACATAATACTAATAATAATACAACATTTATTTATTAATTAAAACTGTATTGACCTATCGCTATCTCTATAAATTAATAGATAGAAAGATAGATTGTTAATTATAAATTGGGCAGTAACTCAGCAGTTATTTATAAAGATAAACTATAATTGTAATTAGTTACATTACAAAATAGTCAAAAACCATGTTAAAAATAGCGAAAACCTTAACAGAGTTTCCATAATTTATTAAGGCAATCAGTCTTTCTTTTTTAAAAACGCATCTGAAATAACAGAAGCAATTTTTAATAGGCTTATTTTATCAGTATAATAATAATGGATAAAGGACAGGGGTGAAATTGTCGTTAATTTAGGTTGCTACAATGGGACTCATTTAATAGTCAGTTCGTCTATTCATTTCTAGGATGGGAAGGGATGGAGTAAAGGAAGTGGAGGCGGGTATTGTTATTTTATCCCGCTGCTAGTTTCACTAGAGCACATGAAAATCTGGTGTAGCATCCAAATAATTATTAATCCATTACAATAACCTAATGGACAATCAAAGATAAACTAATGAACACTCTCAATTACAAAAATAAATTACCCCTCTTATGTTAACCTAAAATATAAACATACAAAATACATTTTTCCATAAACCTCGTCATTTTGCTGAAAATTAATTATGACTGTATTGTATAAGCTCTTAATAGTAATTGGCCATAAATAATTACACCAATAAGAAACGTGCCGCCCCCTTTGAATTCACCCCTCCCAGTTTTTAGCCAACTTGTCTCTAACGTAATTTGTAAGTGTTCTTACTAAACTTAAGATAAGTAGTTCCTTGGCCCTTAGCATGTAGGGGAGGGCGGAGAAATTAGGGAAAATAGCATAAAACCACTCAAGGACATTAATAAAACTACAGCTATTCCCGAGATCTTGAGCTTCAGACAAAAAAGACAAAGAAGAAACACCTACTATATCAGGGATACGGCAATGACCGATAAATAAGTGTAAATCCCCAATGATTATACACAATATTACCCCTTCTGATTACAATCAATCAAGAAAACATTATTATAAAACTTTGGGGACTAGTGCAATAAACAGCTTAATGCCTCCTCCCTCCCTTACTTAAACAACCAAACTCACGAATTTTCTAATTAAAGGCCAACCCTACAAATAATGAGTTAGATGTATTGAATTTATTAAATACTTGTTGAGCTTAAAATATTTTTTGTTAACTTTTTGTGATTAACTTTTTTACAATTTCAAACTCTAATAACGCCCAACTACTCTATAAGTAGAGTATGTTAGTATGTCCGTCAATAAACTATTGCATTGCAGTAAACTGTTAATTTGTTTTGTTAGCCCCGAGGAGCCAAAGGCCCGGACTAACAAATTTTTATTAATTTTTTTATTTTTATTTAATTTTTCTGAGAAAAATGTCCGTAACACGATAATATACATGATATTTATTTTGATAATGGCTGAGAACCGGTTCTAATCCAGCAAATATTAATCCGTTTCGAAGCCATACTGGAATAGTTATTTCTCGCATCGTATTATAAACGGCTTTCCGCGGATATAGAATGTACAATTATAAGATTAAAACCAGTTTTCTTAGCCCCGAGGTGCCGAAGGCACGGGCTAAAAAAACTGGTTTTAATCTTATGATTGTACATTTTTATATCCGTAGAAAGCGGTTTATAATACGATGCTAGACATAGTTTTTTCGCATGGATAAGAACCGGTTCCTATCCACCGGATTCGAATGAATACGAGAAATATAAATACTTCCCATATTATAAGTTTTTTCAAAAAATAATCTAACAATACTAATCATATCCATAAGTAGCGCAGAATTAGAACTGTAAAAAATAATTTTAAATAAAATTGGAAGAACATAATGAAAGAATATAAATGCCTTGTTGGCCAGAAACAATTAATTTTGCAACAAATTTAAATTAACAAGTTAATATTCTGCTTATTAAGTTCTGACACTCTACTAGAGTTATTGTTTTTTATCCTTCCTTCTGATTTTAGAGCTTAACTTTTATGGAAGTTGTCATTCTTGTTCTGTTATGTTTTAGGTGAAATGAAAACATCAAATTGGCACTTAACATGGGATCTCTTTCAAATATTTTTAAAGGCGAAGCTTTTCTATAATTAGGGTCCGTCCGTACTTCCGTCCGTAACGGATAGCTTTTTTCGTTAATTTAGGCATGTTAGAATTGTCCTATCTATTTCAAATTTTGCATTGTTATTCCTTTAGTAGTTAGGTACGATTAAGAAAGCGTAGCAACTCTATAATCATTACCAAAATGTCCGTACGTCTATTTTAAACATGTTGATTTTTTTTACTTTTTCAACAACAAATTTTTATGTGATCTAATCATCCGATTGATTTGATTTTTGGTATATTGATTCCTGGGACATCAAAGTATAATGTAATAAGCGAAGCTACTCTATAATCAAGTCCTAAAAATGTAAGTATGTCCATAAACATTATCCTGTATCAAGCAGTTTTTCAACAATTTTACTTACAATTTTACTTTGACTCTTATACATTTATATTCTTATTATTCAGTTCTGTGAGTTAAATTACTTATAATTTTAATATTGAATATTATATAATTTTGATTTTTGAAATGTTTTTTATTGAATAAATATATATATTGCCTGGGTAGTAAATTTTCTTACAAAATATATATTTAAAAATAGTTAGATACAGTTAATAGTAGTTTTTTAATAGATTTTAATAATGGTCACAACGAAGTATTGTTCTTCTTGATAAGGAAACACTTAAGTTTCGAAATTATGTAAGCTCTTGTAGCTCTCTTAAATATGAAACATTGCATTGTCAAGGTATTGCTTTCCGCGTTTATCAAAATAAAAATTTATGTGATTAAAACCAGTTTTGTTAGCCTCGCGAGAGGCCCGAGCTTACCAAACTGTAACTAATTTTTCAAATCTTTTATTTTAATGTTTTTGGGAATTTTTCTGTTACACAATTCTATACATGGTTTTTCAGTATGAATGAGAACCTGTCTTAATCCAGCGGATATTAATCCGTTTGGAAGCCATATCAGAAAATCTAATCATAATACAGTTTGAGATATGGAGTAGCTAAGCTAGTAATAATGTAACAATTGAAATAATATTACTTGGATATTGCACCAGATATAATAAAATGATACTTGCAGCTACCTTAAATGTTAGCAACCTAAATTGACGACAATTTTGCCCTGTCAATATATCCACGCATACTATATCCATTAATGTAACCTATAATTAGTATTGTAGTATTTACAATCTTATACTTCAAATTAAATAAGGGGCGTGTCGGGTCTAAATTCTTGCAGTCAATTTCAGGGCAGTTCTTGGAGTCAAATAATATTGATATTATAACAGCAAGATAACAAGCTTTAAATACTCAAATTCTTCTATTATAGAAGATGTTTTGGGGGACCTTAAAAAATCTTAACTATATCCATAATTATGTTAAACCTAGTTCACTTGTAGATTAATCTTTGACCCTGCTTTAGAAAACATTCTTATCTTTGGTTTTAAAATTGTATTTAGACAAAATTAGGATTCTTGTAGTTTTTATCAGGGCTCGGCAGCCGCTGCAATATACAAATAGAGAATTTCCTCTATTTAAATTCATAGTTTTTTTTTCATGTTTACTTCAATATAATTATCTAAAACATGAAAAATCATATTTTAGTATTTCGATATTTTAACACTTATTTTTATAATTTACAATTGCATAGAAATAATTGATCAAACAGGCACACTAAATTGAGTTACAGAGTAGCAGCTTTTTTATCATGTAAATCTTCTTTAAAAAATTCAGAAACTATTTTTTATAGCTACAAACATTACCAATATAATGATGACAAGATGCTTATTAATAATAAGTTTTCATAACTTTTTATTTTGTTACTTCAGATTTTAACTTTTGCTACAAATGTTGATATCCTTCATGAAAATGAAATAACACATTTTCTCGTATTTATTCGAATCCGGTGGATAGGAACCGGTTCTCATCCATACGAAAAAACTGGTTTTAATCTTATAATTGTTCATTTTATATCCGCGGAAAGCCGTTTATAATACGATGCGAGAAATAACTATTAAAGCATTGTTAAAATGTTATATGTATATTTCACAGTTCAAATAAATAATAGGTAATAAATCCACTAAGATTAATCTTTATAAGCCATGCTCCTTTGATTTTGCTCGTTTGGTGTTCAATCATTATTACTTGTATTGTACAATAGGATACATTTTGTCAAAATTTTTTCGAATATAAATGATTTTGGATTTTAACATTCATTATTCTTATCGTGAATTGAAGTATTTTAGAATTTTGTATCGATTTCTTACTCGCCATGATCATTCCTGTTATGTTAGGTACAATTTAGAAAGTATAGCAACTGAATAATCAATGATAGAAAGCCCAAATATAATCATCCTATTCACTTGATAATTTACAATTTTGAATATAGATTACTAGGACCATTAGGTATGTCATGAACCAATTATCTCTGTAATCAAATCATAAAATGCAAGTATGAATTAGGTTTAATATTCTTTTTTTTCTTTTCGTCTTCTTTAAAAAGGGGCTTCAGGAATCAAATACACTATCCCCATTTTGGTCAAGATAGTACTCCTGTAGCTCCTGGTGCATATCCTGAAAATTTTACTTTTTTTCCACCAATTTATATTTAGTTAATAATTAATCTCTTAGTATATATTATTTTATTTTGTATGAGACTAAACATCATAATGTAAACTCTAAATTGTCGATAGATAGCAGCAATATAGAGTATTGTATGTGCTATCTCCTAAGCTAGGGGGTACCTGGCAGCACCAAATAAACATTATTATTATTATTTTTATATTAATTTCCTATATCTTAAATTGTCAGTATTGTATAAACATTAAGGATTATTTTCCTTATATCAGTACTATCACATCTCGATAACTGCTTTATATCTATTGTAATACCTAGCGTAAAGCATCTTTAAAAACCCAGTATAGGTGTCATGGCAAATTGGTCAATAATTAAAGCTGTCCGCGCGTACTTACAACTTTAATTAAATGGGCCGTACTAAGATTTTCATGGACAAATAATCTTATAGGAAGAGTAGTATATTAATTGCAGGATTTAAGCTATTTTCAGAGCCAATGGAAATCTTCCTGTAAGATAAAAAAGCCCTCCAAAATAGCCTAAAATTGTATAGGATGAATTGCAAATTTCATAGATCTTATTGGACACATACAACCATTTATTTATATATAGGATAATCGGCTTATCAATCTATGGTAGTTAGGAGTAAATTAAAGGGTGTTTACAATGTTTACTTGTTGGTAAAGTCTATCTATCTATCTATCCAGATAGAGGGGACAATGGGGTGTTAATAACTCTGGTCCCCAAAGTTTTATAATACGTTTTCGTATTCGTTGGCTCAACGACTTTGGGGACTTCAGTGAATTTTGATTGTATGATTAATAGAGTTGAGTGTTTACACGTTTCGACCACTTATTTTAATTTACAGAGGGGGTAATTTAACATCTTCATTTGGGATGTACATCAATTTCTCAGCCATTTTCTTATCCCTTTAGATCCATGCTATCTATCTATAAGGAAATTCAACAGGATAAAATTTATTTAAAAGCAAAGGGTTTGAGTTATTAGGTTTGGGGGGAAATTTAATAATATACAATGAAAGGAAAGAAAAGGAAGCAAATATGAAAAGGAAAAGGGTTTAATTTTGAAGGGAGGAGTAGTTCAGGATGCATGATAGTTTAGGCTATAAGATAAAACAGCAAATGTTAGAGAATAGCAAAAGTATTTCTTCTCGAAACGTAGTCACTGTATAGTTTTAAAGTTTTGTATATTTGACAATCAATTTAAAATATAAAATACATTGAACTTGGTATTCAATAGACTTTCGTGTAATATAATGGTTGGTTTTCTAATACTTTAAGATATTTTGATCAGGTCGCTTTCCAAGATGACTCTGACCAATGCCACTGTCAGCGATTGGTAAGTTACTGTAAATCCGTAGATCTTGTTAACCGCTGTTCCGATATAGTTCTCCTTTACAATGTAGCTTCTCATTTGGTTTATAACAATTTTGGGGAAGGGTGCCACCATTTTCTGAAGAAAAATTTCCCCTAGTTTTACCCACCCCTAAAAATATAGTTTTCTTTTAAAACTACAATAGAAATGAGGGGGGGTCTATGAAGGAACCCGCCAATTTAAACCATTGTAATATTGTGTAAACACTAAACATATATGAAAGGTAATAAAATGATAAATCTACAATTTTATTGTCCGCGCTCTCTTTCAAATAAAAAGCTGGTTCCAATACAGGAATAATAGATAAAATTACAGTAGGAGGCAAATATTAATTGCCTACTTCTCTATTGTTATTCTTTAACTAAAATAAATCATCTTTGAATGAAAATTTTAACCCCTTTTGCCGACTTTTCATTAGCTGGTTTATGAGATGGAAAATTATTTTGAAAAGCGTCTAATGATCAAGGGGCCAATGAGTTCAAATCTCAGCCCAAAATTGTCGCAGTCAGGCGCGTGTCAATGTTAGTAATAAAAAGCAGAATTCCTTGGCCAATTAGCATGTATAATTTCATAAGATGTACACAAGATGATCAATATTAGAAAGATCATGATATACTTAGGGGATTAGTCTAAAGACAGAGTGATTTAAAGAATAAATTTTCATTGGACAGCACATTAAATCTTTACCAACAAATTAAACCTCTATCTTAAACAGCAGATGAGTATAAACACATTTTCCCATTTTTATATAAAGTAGTTAATCAGTGTTTAAGAGAATCTTCACAAGAAACAGCCTGCAATCCTATTTTTTATGAAGGTTTCCTATAGCAATGAACATCCAGTAAATAATTTACTCTGGTAGTCACGTTTCAAAAATATAAATATTAAAACTGATAAAACAAAAATGTGAAGTTTGGTGATTTTTCCAATTAATGTATTCTTAATTTATTTGTGCTCTTTAAATCACTTTGTCCAAAGGTCCCTCCATGATTAATTATTGTGCTAAAGCTTTGCTAATTATGTGTGTTGTCATCCTTGTTCTCACAAAATTAAATAAATTGTAAAATTTATTTGATTTTTTAGATTATATAAAAAATGTAAAATAAAATTGTGAACCAACTCATATTTTCATTTTAAATCCAGTGCAATAAATTTTCAGTGCTTTTCGGCTCATATCCTTTAAGATTTACTAAATTTCCTCAAATTTAACTTTATCATTCTTGAAATAAAGTTTGTTTTTGTAGCCAAAATGTTTTTGACTATTTATAAAATGATTTTTAGAGGAAGAATTCAATAAAAATAAAAGGTGGTACTTGATTTCGCAAATGAACCAAAAACTAACATTTTGAATAAGTTGTATTTGATCATGCTTATCATAGGTTAGATTAGGTAAAGTAAGGGGAAATTTTGTTTTTTATTTTATCGTCCATTGCCATATTCTTAAGGTCCTTGCGAGTTATAGATTAATTTTTTCTGAAACATAAATTAACTTCAGCTGCCTTTGATACCTTAAATCCTGTATGTAAGTACAACAAGGTAAATATTATAACACAAAAAGTGTATGTACAGTTTTGTTTAGACTTACTAATCATTGTTCTGCTTATAAAGTTCTGACACTC
Source organism: Acartia tonsa (assembly GCF_053477335.1). Lineage (NCBI taxonomy): Eukaryota > Metazoa > Arthropoda > Copepoda > Calanoida > Acartiidae > Acartia > Acartia tonsa. Next base: position 9,679,622 of record NC_137266.1, on the reverse strand, counting down.
TACAAGAGTTATTGTGCATTGATTCTTCCTTCTAATTCTAGAGTTTCGATTATATAAATGTTGTTATCCTTGTTTTTATATGTATTACTAAATCCCTGTTACAAATGGAATTCATGTGTAATCCAATTTATAAATCTTGACCTAGTTTCAATCAATACAATTATATCCATTCATTTAACTTTAATTAAACATTACTATTTAAGTTTCAGTTTAATATATCATTATCTTTATTGTACTTTCTTTTATCATTACTATATGACTCTGTGTACTTTAAAGAAATGGGGAGGGATGCAGATTTACCCTTAACTTCAGATAAAAGATTTTCTTGGAAAGGTTAAGGTACTGCTTTTGCATGTGTTTGAATAAAAAAACATTCTGAAAATTTGTATCTATTAAGTTCTTATTTCTTAAGAAGGCTCTAGACTCTTTAAATTCATGTAAACATAATTTGTTAGATTTATTATTTTAGCTAATTTTACAAGAACAAAGTTTTTAGTTTATCCTCTACTCCAATCAATTTTAGGAACAGTGAGTCCACCACTTGCTCCTCCAGGACCTCCTAATGATCCTCCAGAAGGTCTACCAGGAGGTCCAGGTTGGGGCCCAGATAATGTTTCAGGCGGAATAACATTATGATCTGGAATATCTCCCCAATGTGTATTTCGTCCAATGTCACTGTCATCCGGTCCCCAGCCACTGATTGGTCCCCAGCCCCCACCAGGTTTGCCAGGTTCAACAGTTTCTGGTTTACCAGTTCCCCCTTGTATGAAGACATTAATCAAAGTAAGTTCCCCATTTTCGCCTCTAACCCATCTTTTTTCATAATGACCTTCTCCATTTCCTCCTGTCAACCCTCCTCCTGCACCACTAGTACCTCCATTGCCTCCACTTCCAGCTCCTTCACCTAAACTTGAAGATCCTCCTCCTCCACTACCCAGACTTCCACTACCCCCACCTCCATTTGGCCAACCTCCTCCTACACCACCAAGACTTCCACCACTGCCTCCACCACCCAAACTTCCGCCACCACCACCTCCATTACCTCCACCAATATTCCCTCCTCCTCCACCACTAAGACTTCCACTACCCCCACCTCCATTTGGCAAACGTCCTCCTCCACCACCAAGACTTCCACCACTCCCTCCACCAATACTTGGCATACCTCCTCCTCCTCCAACACCCCAACTTTCACCACCTCCATTAGGCCAAGGTCCTCCTCCACCACCAAGATTTCCACCACTACCTCCACCTATACTTGGTCGACCTCCTCCTCCACCACCATGACTTCCACCACCCCCTCCACCAGTACTTGGCCTACCTCCTATTCCTCCACCACCCACACTTCCAACACCTCCACTTGGCCAACGTCCTCCTCCACCACTAGTACCTCCTTTGCCTCCACCTATACTTGGCCGACCTCCTCCTCCACCACCAAGACTTCCACCACTGCCTCCACTAATACTTGGCTGACCTCCTCCTTCACCTCCTAGACTTCCACTACCCCCACTTCCACCACCCAGACTTCCACTTCCTCCACCTCCATTTGGCCTACTTCCTCCTCCACTACCATTGACTCCTCCTTCAACACCCAGACTTCCACTACCCCCACCTCCATTTGGCCAACGTCCTACTCCACCACCAAGACTTCCACTACTCCCTCCACCAGTACTTGGCCTACCTCCTCCTCCTCCACCACCAACACTTCCACTTCCTCCACCTCCATTTGGCCAACGTCCTCCTCCACCACCAATACTTTCACCACCCCCTCCACTAATACTTGGTTGACCTCCTCCTCCACCACCAAGACTTTCACTTCCTCCACCTCCATTTTGCCAGCCTCCTTTTCCACCACCCCCTGCAAATATTACTGTACCTATTTCACACTCTAGACCTCTGCAACTTCTTCCCCCTCCACTAAAACTTCCACCACCCCCTCCACCAATACCTTCACCACCATTACTGCCTCCTCCACCATTCCAAGGCCAAACTCCATTTTCTTCATCACTCTCTCCACTAGTTGACCATCCATTTCCACCATTTGTCCATTCTCCTCCATTTTCTTCACTACTTTCTCCATTACCTCCACCACCTTTACTGCCTCCTAGACTTCCTCCATTTCCTTCACCACTGCTACTACCCCACAGACTTCCTCCATTTCCCCCTCCACCATTACTGCCCCCTAGACTTCCACCATTTCCTCCTCCACCTTTACTGCCCCCTAGACTTCCTCCATTTCCCCCTCCACCATTACTGCCGCCCAGAATTCCTCCATTTCCTCCTCCACCTTTACTGCCACCAATACTTCCTCCATTTCCTCCACCACCTTTACTACCACCTAGACTTCCTTCATTTCCTCCTCCACCATTATTGCCACCCATAATTCCTCCATTTCCCCCATTACCTCCTCCTCCTTTACTGCCACCTAGACTTCCTCCATTTTTCCCTCCACCATTACTTCCACCCAGAATTCCTCCATTTCCTCCAGCACCACTGCTGCTACCTAAACTGCTTCCAGCCATTCCACCTTGAGCTCCACCTTTACCACCTGTCTGCATAAACCAATCCAGCCATTGTTTATGGGTCATACCATTTGGTAAACCAGTCCACTGATTAACTTGAACTCTTCCATCATTATTATTACCATGTTGGTTGAAATTGAAATGAACATTGGCCTTATTAGCTGTACCATCAATAGTTTTATCAACGTTATGTTTACTATCACCTTTCTTGTGTTCATTATGTTTTCCATGTTGTTTATGAAATGAATGTTTCTTACTTGCGTCTAAAATATATTCAAATTATAAACAGAAGTAATGTAAAAATAATACAAATACAAAAAAAATCTAATATGTAAACTGCTTACTAACCTTTTATATATTCATGTTTACCATATTTTTCATTTGATTCTAAAAATAATATTTCTTTTCATGTTAAATTTAAAAAAAGAAAGTATTGAATAAGATAAACTAACCTTCATTTTCATCCTTCTTGTATGGAGCAGATTGAACAATTACCAAACATAATATCAGCCAATATAGTTCTTTCTAATTGAAAAAAATGTTAATTTTATCCAAAAACATGTGTTTACTTTATTACTTGGTTGACTCATATAGGTTGATTTTTATTGCAAAAGCTTTACTTATGTAAACCAACTCTTTAAATCAAATAGTCTGTTATATCCTGCTATTAAATACAATTTTGGATGCTGTTATCAAGGATAGACTCTGAAATTTAGTTTGAAGAATCATATGAACACTTAATCTCATAACTTACTATGTTTGTATGTCTGTCTGTTATGCATATTTTTTCCTTCAATTTAATTAGCTGTTCTTACATTTACACTTTAAAGCTTCAATAAACAAGGATTTTATTCTCCTTGTTTAAATTTATTTTAGTAATATTAGATAACAATGTTAATTCACCAAACTGAAAGATTTTAACAGTATCAAATTTATATTATATGAAATAAAGTTTTACCATTTTGTTCAGTTTCATATTACCATGTCCATTCTGTTTAATTTTAGAACTGAAGAAATAATAATGTAAATTGTAAATATAAACAAAGAGTAATGTGATCATATTTCACTACTTTTAATAATCCTATCAAGAAAAAACATATTATTATCAGTACAGTTAAAAAAATAAGCTTTTTTATGTGACTTGGGTTTTATATAAGTTGAAGATAATTAATAATACATATGGTTATATTAAATTAAGTAGCATATCTTTAAAATTATATTTTGAAATGAGAAATTTACATTTAGTCAAAACATAGATCAACAATAGACAGATCAAATCGCTATTGATCAGATCAGCATATTGGAATTATCTAATTGATTCAATTCCTGCATTATGGTTTTTGCAATTATAAGGTACAATTCAGAAAGTTTAGCAACTTTAAAATCCATACCATCATTTTGATTTTTCAGAAATAATGATTCTCAGGACATTTAGGACAAATTTTGTAAACAGCATATTTACATGAAAAATGTTGTTTTAGATGTCCAAACACTAAATTTTCTGTTAATGTTTGATTGTCCATCATTCATTTAATTTTACTTATAAGTAACTTAGTTATTTAGTTGTCATTCTTGTTTTTGTGTATATCTATTGTTTTGTATTTATATAAATGTATTATCACTGACAAATATTAAAGTTAGATTGATATGACCAATTAAATGCAAAAGGACAGTCTTAACACTTAAAATATTAAGATAAATTGTCTTTCTTCCCTTTTTCACCCATCAAGATTCCATACCCTATTGTCAAAGCTGTATATGCCACTTAAAATTACTATAATCTATCTAAAATTTGATTGGTGTAGTTTTCATGATAAAGATAAAAGATAAATAATGATTTTGATGAATATTTATTTCAAAAAGTAATAATGACAATTTCATTAAATATCTGGAACATTTCTAACATCTGAGGCCATTCTACGAGGAGGCATCAGGTTATCTGGATTGGTATTGCCAGGAAGCACCTCTCCAGGTGGTCTAACTAATGGATCTGAGGAATTTGGAATCTGAGGTTTTGTATCAAATGGTGTTAGAATTGGCATTTCTGGGATAGTCCTCCAATCTGTGTTAGTTCCAATATCACTTGTATCTGGACCCCATTGGTTAATATTGCTTCCATCAATAATAGGGTTTTCTATTTTGGGTTTGTCACAGATTTCAGCACAATTAGTTCCTTCTTTGAAAACATTGATTAAAACAAGATCTCCGTTATCCTTTTTTGTCCATCTTTTCTCATGATGATCAGCATTTTTACAAATGTCACAATTAGTTCCAAGAACTTGTTGTCCAATTGTCATTCCTTTACTACTTTCTACAAAGTTTGTGTCATCACCTCCTCCAATTCCTTTATCATTTCCAACATTAAGCAAACCTGCATTACCACCTATATCTCCATTAGTAATGAACCCTTTATGTTTAAACCCTAGCTTTTCACCTGCCAATACAATTTTTCCAACAGAATTTTCATCTTTCTGTTCATTATGTAAACCCTCACTTCTTTCTAATTTTTCTCCACCAGTCCATACATCATTATCTTTAACAATTAAACCATTATCAACCTCATTCTTCAAATTTTCACCAACTCCAATGTTTATCATGCTTTCATCACCAAATTGAAAAACTCCTCCAACATTCTCATTACCAATTTGAACATCACCTCCAATATTCTCATTACCAACCACATTGCCACCATTCAAAACTTCATTTCCTTGATTTGGAGGTCCAAGGAGACCATTCAGCAAACCACCATTTCTGCCATCATCTTCAACACTCCCTAATTCCATTCCTAAAATGGGGTTTCCTCCACTTTTGACACTTTCATCATTCCATGAAGTAATAGGTGAAGGTACTAAGCTATTATCTCCTCCTATATTCCCCATTATATTATTATTCCCTGTGCTTATTGATAATTTAGTATCTGCTCTAATATCTCCTGATACAGGAATGACATCAGCACCTTCATGCCTATCACCTGCCCAATTTCCATTATTCCCGCCATTCCACCAATTAATCCATTCATATTTAGTCATTCCATTTGGCAAACCTGTCCATTGGTTTACTTGAATTCTACCAGCATCATTATGTTGATGAAAATTCAGATGAACATTAGCTCTATTTGTTTCAATACCATTTAGTATATTCAGTTTATCTTTACCATGGTTGGAAAAATGCTTCTTGTGTAAATCTAAACAGTATGCATAAACAAAATTTAAAATTAAACCACATTTTGTAATTGTAATATAAATAGTAAAATACCAGAAAATTCAATCTAATCAAATGAAAAAAAATCTATCCAGGAAAAAAAAAATAATTCCAACCTGTTCTTTGGTTGTCCTTATCAAGAGGAAAACATTCAACTGTTATCAAAAATATAGTTAAGCAGAGTTCTTTCTGTAAAAGTGTATTATAATTTAGTTTATCAAACACAGACAAAATTATATATTTTTTGTTAGAGAAAATGTACTTTACCATTTGTTTATTAGTTTGTTTGTTCAGATTATGATCACCATATCTAGCCTTGTTGTTTTGAAAACTAATGAAATATAATTGCTAAATATTAGTAAACAAAATAGGATGATCAAGTTTCACAATATAGCTGAAAATTGTCAAGTCTTATATCTAAGTTGTATTGCTGGTAGACAATAAAAAAGTGTGTTCTAGATTAACAATTTATTGATCAGTGATTTTTGTTTAATAGTGTAATAACAAAGTCTGAAAAAAAATCAAAACCATAAGAATAAATTTAAAGTACAGGATATTAATTTAATTTTTATTAATTCAGATCTCAACAGAAAGATATCACTCAAGTAAATTGTTACCTTTATAGCTGGTAGGATCTGTTATTCACAACACTTATTCAGACTATTTATTCCAATTCATTCAATAAACAAGAATATTACATTTATTGAAGGTAAGCCTACCTCCATTTAAACTGAAAAATCTCAACCATTTAGGGACTGCTTAACCCTAAACAATCAGTTCCCTTATAGTCTTTGATTGGCTAAGAGGGATTTACTGCTTACCTGCTTTAATCTCTCAGCTTTTGTTTGTTTAATTACAAAGGGTTGTAATTTTAATATAAATTTTTGATCTAGAAAAACTATTAATGCTTAGTATGTTTATTTGTTATACAAAAAATAAACTAATGGATGGCAAACCCAGGCAGCCATTAACCAACACCCTTAATAGTTAACGGGAAAACAGTGGCAAAATTTCTTAAAATTGTAATATGTTACACTGATATGTATGTTTAGCTAGCTGAAGAATCAGGATTTACAGTATCTTATTTAGAAGCTGGAAATTACTATTTTTATATTTTGTATTGATTTGTCCTTACATGAGATATTATAGTAATTAATTCATTGTAATGCTTTGTTGAATTAACAAATATTTTGCATTTTTACTTTAATGACTCTGACAGGTTTGATTGCATCCTTAGCCAGCTAGAAAAGTATTATTGAATAAATTAATCAAACAAAATAAAAATAAAAACAAGTGATGTATTTATTTGATTCTAATGGATTAATTCATAAGATAATGTTTCATACTTAAAAATTAATATAAAGATATTTGTTTGAGTTATCCACAATAAAATTTTACTGAATTCTAATTCATGCCAGGAACATTTGGAAGTCCTTTAAAATTCATATCATCAGGAACTTGCTGCCAATGTTTATTAGTTCCAATATCACTGTCATCTGGCCCCCAGCTATCAATTGTTGGCTTTACTGGGTTAGGTTTGTGAATACCATTGCCATTGCCATTAGCCCCATTAGTTATGAAAACATTAACCAAAGTAATGTTCCCATTTTTATCTTTAATCAATCTAGGTACATATTTTCCATATCTGTTTCCATTGCTATTTCCCCCTGGTCCAAAAATTCTGTTCCCCAAATTACTTGGCAGTATACCTTGTATACTGTCTGGCCATTCCTGTGCAAGTGTATTACTTACTTGCTGATTATTAGGAAGAAATAGAGGTCCTTGCCAACCTTGCTGACCTTGAATTCTAGGCCCATTAGATCCAACTCCTGGCCATGATCTTGCCTCTTGCAAATCAGAAACGATACCCCCAAACAAAGTTGACCCTCCTTGCCAATCTCTTCTTTCAGCTTGAATACCCTCTGGCCCAATTTGGCCAACTGCCAAACTTGGATCCACTGCCTGTTCAACAGGCTGGGGTCCTTCATTAACTGGCCTTACTATTTGTCTATCATCTTGCCTAGCTAATGGTCCATTGTTTTTGACTTGATTTTTAATTACTTTATCTCCATAGCGATCAACATACCAATCAACAAATTCTTGTTTAGTCATACTTTTGGCCATATCGGTTAACAGCTCTATATCTTCTTTTCCCTTTTCTCTTATCACATTCATTGGAACATCTTGGTTACTGTTTAAACCATTATTTCCTAGATATTTTAAAGATAAATAATCTTACAATAAAGAAATTTAATGTTAAGAATATTGTAAAAAAATCAAATTTACCTCTCTTATTATTTAGTATGATGTTTGGTCTAGATTGAATGCTGACTACAAATGTGACACTGAAGATTATCTCATTCTAAAATCAAAATTAAAGTAATTAATAACACTGTTTAATATCAATTTTAAAAAGTGTAATTCATAATAAGTTAAAGGTTAGTTTGTCAATTACCATTTTATTTATGTTATTTTGTTCATGAATATAAGACACAAGTCATGTTGCCATGCACTTTCTATTTGAAAACTAAATAAAATTGAAATATTATTGTTGGTAAATAAAAATTAGCATGATCATATTTCATTAGTTTTAACAAGATTAAAACTAGACTTACTGTTTCAATTGTATTAATCATATACATAAATAACAGGATTTCTATCTGTGTGTAGTATTGGATGTCGCTAACCACTGCACCTGTATGGCCCTTCTTTACAGGATGCTTCTTTTTAAATCAAGGAAAGGTTTATAGATAATGAACGTTTAACCCTACCAAAGATATATCAACCACATTTTATTTAAAAAACACTAAATGAAGGAAAAGGGTCGCCAACCCCATAATCCCCCGACCTCAGGTGCCCCTAAGAGCTTCTAGGGGCTAGCCGCTAGTAATATGCATAATAACTTTAAAAGGCAAACTTTGATATTATTTAATAACATGTTCTATTTGTATCATTTTTAAATACTAAAGCTTCTTATAGAGAAGCTCTATTAAACCAATCAGACATTTATTTAGAATGTAAAGTAATAAGGTTTTTGTCTGTAGCTGAGGATTTGAGGATGTACTTTAATCAAAAGTTTTATGCAAAAAGTGAAATATTGAGTCACAGATGGACAAACAGACATACTTAAATTAAAGAGTAGCTTCGCTACTAGAAATAAAATATTTACATTGTACATTAAGATATATAAGTTGGAAAGAATTTTAATGTTAGAGGGAGATTTGAAATCTGCATCAAATTTTAACCCTTACAGATCGGGCCCCAATTCCCACCTTAATAGATTGGGGGGGGGGGGGGGCCCGGGGGGGGGGGCTCCTAGAGCCCCCCCCTCTATCTCGGCTCCTGGTACAGATAAAGACGTAAAATTTTTTCTGGTGTTCATGTGTATTTTTAGAGAAAATTACTTTTTCTAGTCATAGCAGTCAGACCGCTCCGTAGCCGCTTTTTAGCGGCCAGCCGCTAAATTTTAAAACAGCTGTAGAGCGGCCAATTTTGCGGCTAGGATGACCAAATTTTAGGACGAACTTTTATTTTTCATAACAAAAAAATTACTTTTTCTGATCATCGGTCATAAAGTCGGTCAGGGAGCGGTCAAACGGTCATAACACCACTTTTCTTAGAAGGTCATTGATATCTAAGTATTCACCAAAAAAAATTTAGGTTTCTACCTTATACACAAAAGTCATAATGTAGAAATTAAGATTTATTTAGAATTTTTTCTTTTTTTTTTTGCTACCCAACCGACTTTGACCGGACACCACGACCAACACAGACCAGATATCGTAATAAAATCAACTCTTGCCGACGTATAATTACTAAACTTAAAAAGTCATGAAGTTACAGCTCTCCATCTTACCTACAAAAAAAATGAGATTGAAAAAACTAGAGGGGGGGGCTCTTGGAGCCCCCCCCCCCCGATCTGTAAGGGTTAAGAATTTTTTATAAAATTCATTTTTTGTATAATTCTTTATCTAAAAGCGGAAATACAATTTAAGTTAATTAATTTTGACATCTGTGATTGGTTGATTGAAAATTATCTGTGATCTGATTGGTGAAGCTTAAGTGTCGCACATCATTCAACCAACTAGAGCGCAGGTAGTTTCCAATCCACCTATTCTATTGGTCAAAATGTATGAACTTAAATTGTATTTCTGCTTTTAGATAAAGAATTATACAAAAAACGAATTTTATAAAAATCCTTAAAATTTTATGCAGATTTCAAATCTCCCTCTAACATTAAAATTCCTTCCAACTTATATATCCTATTGTACATGTGTTTCTTAGCCTTTGATCTTAATTTAATCAAAAGAATAAAATCTCAATAAATCCGCAAGTACTTTTGCCATGAAGTATAATATCATTGTTTAAATCCTATCCATGTCTTGTTTATATAATCTGAAAGTGTGCATGTAAAAATACTGAAAACTATTATGAACAATCTATACAATTTGACTTTGTGCTTTGTCTAATTGTCCCAAGAATCAATTAACGGGTTATTTGTTTCACATATTCAACAAAAAAATGTCATGTAAAAATGACTAAGTTTTGACCTTTACTCATAAGCAATATCTTAAAACATAGAGATATTCTATTGTTTAAAGTCGTGAGGATTTTGCCTGAAGCTTGGGATCTTCATATCTATTGAACTGGTTGGGTTCTCATTTTTAGGTAAGCTTCACATAGGTACTGTGATGGATATTTCACTTTTAGATTTAAGTCTTAGGATGGTTTTAAGCTATGTATCTAGACCCTTTGATTATAAAACTTATAGATTTTAGGGGCACAGCTAATAGTCTTATAATATTGTAAGAAAATTTATGAATTTAGCTATGTTTAACCCTTACAGATCGGGGGGGGGGCTCAAAGAGCCCCCCCCTCTAGTTTTTTCAATCTCATTTTTTTTGTAGGTAAGATGAAGAGCTGTAACTTCATGACTTTTTAAGTTTAGCAATTATACGTCGGCAAGAGTTGATTTTATTAGGATATCTGGTCTGTGTCGGTCGTGGTGTCCGGTCAAAGTCGGTTGGGTAGCAAAAAAAATTTGAAAAAATTCTAAATAAATCTTAATTTCTACATTATGACTTTTGTGTATAAGGTAGAAACCTAAAATTTTTTGGTGAATACTTAGATATCAATGACCTTCTGAGAAAAGTGGTGTTATGACCGTTTGACCGCTCCCTGACCGACTTTATGACCGATTTTTGTCCGGCTTTTACTACATACATATATCATGAATATCGTGGCTTCTATTACAGCTAGAGACCTATAATTTTTTTTGGTAAATCCTTGAGCAATAATAAACAGATAGAAATATTAATTTGCGCCGCCAACCGCCGTTTTACCGCCGTAACCGCCGAAAATGGCGGTTTCCGTTATTTGCCGTTTTTCGGCGATAATCAGAAAAAGTAATTTTTTTGTTATGAAAAATAAAAGTTCGTCCTAAAATTTGGTCATCCTAGCTGCAAAATTGGCCGCTCTACAGCTGTTTTAAAATTTAGCGGCTGGCCGCTAAAAAGCGGCTAAGGAGCGGTCTGACTGCTATGAAAAGAAAAAGTAATTTTCTCTAAAAATACACATGAACCACCAGAAAAAAATTTTACGTCTTTATCTGTACCAGGAGCCGAGATAGAGGGGGGGGCTCAAAGAGCCCCCCCCCCCCCGATCTATTAAGGTGGGAATTGGGGCCCGATCTGTAAGGGTTAAACTTTTTGTTTTATAACAACACTTTATCTTTGCATAATGTTGCTTTTATGCTAAGCATATTATGATACTATACAAATCATTATAAGATTTACATTATCTTAAAGATATATGACAATTTTATGTACATACTTGTTCAATAAGTATTTATCTATGTTGGTATCTTTTATTAGATGGTAATGCATCTATATCTATTTCTATGTAACTATAATTGTTGTTTATGCCTTCCAAATCATAAAAAAGGTATAAATCGAAAATGAATTTTTAGGTTAGAATATAAAAGGACACCATAACTAAAAAAACCTTGAATATTATAAAGAAATATTTTCAAGATTATTCATAAAATTGTTAGGTACAATTAAGAAAATATAGCATCTCTATAATCATAAACATTAAGTCCGTATATCCATTTTTCAAAATGTTGATTTTATGCTCGTTTGTTGTGCTTCGTTCTTTTGTATGTTGTAGTCCTTGTTTAGGGTAATTTCTAAAACTTTATAAAAACAAAAATATCTATACTTATATTTTTATTTTTATGGATGTTGTCAACCTTGTTAAAAATGTTTCCTTGATTAAAGTACTTTGTCTCTCATGGTTCATCTCATCAAAAACTATATTATTACGCCAGAGGCTTACAAATAATAAAAAAAAGTTTCAAATTAAGAAGGCAGCTCTTTCAATTCAATTCTGTATCTCTAAGCTGAAAGATATCACTAAACACTGGACCAATAAGGTCCTCATCATCATTACAGACTTTTTTTTAATTTAAGATTTTTAACTCACCTTAAAAAGCAAATGAATCTTCCAAAATTAATTTTTAGATTAATTTAGATTAATTTTAGACACACAAAATTACCCACTCTGTAGATTAAATCCAGTGGTAGAAATGTTTGAGCACTGAAATTTATAAACCAATGAATCAAAAGTCAGTGAAAGTCCCCAAATTTGTTAAGCCAACGAATGATAAAACGTTATCAAAAAACTTTGAGGACTAGTGTAATAAACAGCCAATTGTCACTTCTCTCTCTGAATAGAAAGACATAAAAAGACACTTTTTGTAACACCTTTGGAAAGATTATTCAAACATTCAAATTGCTTCATTTGTGGAGATGATGTGTTTATACAATTCAAAAAAAATAATTATACAATAGCAAATCATCAAGCTATGTTTATACAAGAATTGCAACGTCTATGAAATCCAAGTCTATTTAGGCAGTTTGACAAAGAAGCTAATATGCTTTAAAAGATGATACATTTTTAAAAAACTATTATAGCAAGAAAAAACCAAATAAAAAAAATTTGGGTATAGTCCCTTTCGTAACATCGCACCTTTTCACAGTAGCTTTTCTCCTATTTCTAGCCCCTGCGGGGGGCTCTAACCCTGCGGGACCAATTACCTAACCTTGTGGAGCAATCCCCTAACCCAATATAACCTAACCTAACCTAAAATAACATATTAAAAGCCATTTTAAAAAATCCGAAGAACCGCCCCTTATTGAGTGATGTTACGGAAGGGATTATTACCAAAAATAATTTTACCCTCTGCTTTTAATGTTATTGTTATAGGAATTTTAAGACAAGCAGAGTTACAGATGAACAAATGGTCAAATGAACAAACAATAAACATGAAGAGCTTTAACAAAAAATTAGAAAAATATAGTAATTTTGAAGGAACACTCATATCGTGTGTAGTGTAGTTCAAAACAAATTAAAGCCTTTGGTACACCAGCCAAAAACTTTAAAAGTGTTCATAAACAACAGTAAAAACTACTTGCCTATACTTTTCAACAAGTCAAAACGGCACTTATTTTTCAGCAAGTAAGACTATCATTGCAAATGTCTGTCTGTCCATGTTTGCAATAAAGACATATTTTCTCCAATACTTTTAAACATAGTTGCTTGCAATATTTCTTGTGCATTGTGATTTTCTTGGCTGTTGGAACAGATAGATGTTTGTTATTTTTTGTGAAGAATCTCCTTATCAATCAGAATTATTGTAAAATGGTACATCATATAAATTGTTGTACTTTTCATATATTTTAGTATATATTTTTTTGTATCTTTAGCTTTGCTTTAGTCCTTGCTTCCCTAAAACAAAATAATAAACAGTACACTTGGTCTGAATGATGGCTAGATTTTTTTTGGACAAAATAAGGTAGAATATTGAAGTACAAGAATAGATGGGTAACAAGCTAAGTTTCTCTACCCGTCCTTGTACCGACTTTTAATTGGGTCTGTTTTTCATCCAAGTCGCTTCAAAAAAAAAGAAAATGTCCCCACCACTTGAGCCAGGTTCAACATCTATGCTTTTATTGATAGAATACTCATTCTTATGATAATAGAATAAGTTATGGGTCTCTGTAATTTTGTTTTGTATTGTATGCACGTCCTATTAATCCTTTGAACCTGAGCCAAAACTCAATTTGTACCAACAAATTAGTGCTAATACATTACAACAAAGCACATGTATGTCTGTTTGTATGCTTTTATACAGAAACAAATATTGGAATAATTATTTATCGCATTGTATTATAAACAGCTTTCCGCAGATATAAAAATGTACAGTCATAAGATTAAAATCAGTTTTTTTAGCTTCGAGATGCCAAAGGCACGGGTTAAAAAATTGTTTTTCATCTTGTGATTGTATAATTTAAATTCGTAGGAAACTGGATATAATACGATGCTATACATAATTTTTCAGTATGGCCTAGAGCCGGTTCTAATCCATCGGTATTAATCGGTTCCGAAGCAATACAGGAAACAACTTTTTTCTGGCATTTAATCTTAAATCAAACAGCAAACTTAGTGGCTGGCTTATTTAAATTGTAGCTTTTTCAAAAGATCTATATAAAAAAATATTATTGAATATTAGCAAAAAAAGCAAAAAAGGAAACAAACACCAATGTAAGAACGTAAAACAAGCATTTTTTTTTACAAATTACATAACTGCTTCATGACAGGGGTGTATTCTGTATTTTAAATGGGGTTAGTTATAAATACACTTCAGCTTTTTCATAAACTTCATGTTAGATAAGACTCGAACAGTACATGTAGTGAATATGTTATACATACATAGTTTTAGTGGATTTAACATCTTTTTTATATGGAAGTTTAGGCATGATTTTTTAATTAATACAGTAGTTTAGTCCAAAAAGACTCAAAAAATAAGTAGATGAACATTTAGTATCCCATAAAGTTTTTTGATTGTAGCCAAAAATACTGAACTGATTGAATTTTTCACAAAGATCCCAAGGTGGTTTTTAGGATTTTTATTTTTCGATAATTGTCTCTCCTTTTCTACCCTTGAAATACATAGTTCATAGATGTTAGGTGCGCAGTCACAAGATTGTAAAAAAAATGGAATAACCAGATTAAAAATATACATTCTTAAAGTAACTGTATAGGTAACTATACCAATATAATATGAAGAAAAGTCCATCCATTTAAGAGATTTTTAAACACAAGCACTGCATAATATTTCTTTTTTTATTTCTAGTGATGATTGATTTATACTACAAATTTCGTTGGCCTTAAACCTTAGATAATCTGTCTAAAAGTGCAAATAAAAATTTTAAAATATTTTGTCTAAATTGATTATAGACTTCACACTTTATGAATCAAGGCCACTCAGTGAATTCAAAAAACTTCTTTGATTTCCCTACTAGATTAACTTGGTCTTTTTTGGATGTATGCTTTTTGAAAAAACAATGGATGACTATAGCATTGTGCAAAAGTTTACTCTCTAGAATTAAATAAATGACCTGCTCATAGATTAGAGTAATTTTTGGTTGAAAATTCTGGACAATGATTTTTAAAACCAACCAATGAGAGAACTATTTGATTAAAGTATGGGTAATATAAATAATACATTCAGAAGTCCCCCCCCGTCCTTTAAAGAGTATGCAAGACAGACTGATAGGTAAACTTTAAAAGATTATAGAGTAGCATCTCTAATCCTTATATAAAGAAAAAAAGGTGTCAGTGAACCGATTAGGTTCTCCTTTACATAGGCGTCCAAGGGGGGGGGGGGGGTAATGGGCCATTTGGCACCCCCAAAATTTTTTGAACAATACCCCCCCCCCCCAAACGATTTTGGGGGGGGTAATTACCCCCCCCCAAAATAAATGTTCTTTAAAAATTTTTTTTTTAAATGTTCTTATTAAAAAATTTTTTTTTTGGGGGGGGGGAGGGAGTAATCCCCGCCCCCCCCCCCCCTAAAAAAAGTCATAGTGTGACTCGAGCCTTGAGGTGTAATATATTTTATGGGATCTATGTGAAGCTTTCCTAAAAAGGATAACTCAGTATTAAAAGTAATGAAATCTGAAGCTATAGTCAAATAAACCTTACTTACTACTTTATGTTATAGGATAGTACTTATTAACTTAATAGATTAGGTAGGTGCTTTTTTTACATAATTAAATTACCCCCCCCAAAAAAATTTTACCCCCGGGGTAAATTAGTTTGGGGGGGGTAATTACCCCCCCCAACAGATTTGGGGAGTATTTACCCCCCCCAACAGACTTTAGGGGGGGTAATTACCCCCCCCCAATCAAATTTTACCCCCGGGGTAAAAATTTGGGGGGGGGGTAAAAAAAAATTTCGGTGCTTGCTTACATGTGAAGACCGGAGCACCGAAAACCCCCCCCCCCGCTTAGTTTTGACAAAAATCAAAAATAAGGGGGGGGGTAGTTTTTTAACCCCCCGCTTAGTTTTGACAAAAATCAAAAATAAGGGGGGGGTAGTTTTTACCCCCCCCCCTTAATTTTGATGAAAGTCAAAAATAAGGGGGGGGTAGTTTTTTCACTGTACAACACGCCAGAAAGTTGAGTGAGGTAAATCAAGTAAATCCAGTATACCAGAGGGGAAACCTTATTACAGGGATATTCATGTTTTGGGGCATAATTTCCTTATTTATTTATTTATTTTCCCAGTAAAAGGTTTTAATTTTGTGCGCACAAAATTAAAACCTTTTACTGGGAAAATAAATAAATAAATAAGGAAATTATGCCCCAAAACATGAATATCCCTGTAATAAGGTTTCCCTTCTGGTATACTAGATTTACTTGATTTACCTCACTCAACTTTCTGGCGTAATGTACAGTGAAAAAACTACCCCCCCCCTTATTTTTGATTTTCTTCAAAATTAAGGGGGGGGTTTTGAACAAAAAGTCTTTGCCTTTCCCTGCACTTTTCCTCCTTGCCATTTTCCAGACATTAAAAAACTACCCCCCCCTTATTTTTGATTTTTGTCAAAACTAAGCGGGGGGGGGGGGGTTTTCGGTGCTCCAGTCTACCACATGTAAGCAAGTACCAAAATTTCGCGCGCCATTTTACCCCCCCTAAATTTTTTTACCCCCCCCCCCAAAAAAAAAGCTTGGACTCCCCTGCTCCTTTACACTGAATCTTCCTATAGATCTAAGGAAGCTTTTAAACTATATTAGGAGAGGCTACCACAAACCTCCCAAGCTACTCTAAAAATTGCTCTACAAGTAAAATGTATTCAAAGACAGTTAATGAATACACCACTTCTGTAACCCTTTCCACAGATATGTATTATAAATGTTAGTGCAATATTTTAGGTCTGCAATCACCTTATCAATCATATTTGCAAAATTTTATGCACATAGCTACCATATTATCTATCTATTTTTATATTTATTGGGGGAAATGATAATAAACTATTTAAGAAAATAAAAGTCAAATACAATTTTGTGTATCAATTGAGCTCAACTTTTTTGGTTCACGTGAGTTTGCAGTCATAAACTCAGCGATCTAAAGGGATAAGACAATGGCCGTTGAATTGAGTACATCAACAATGACGATACACAAAATTACTCCTCTTTTAGATTAAAACTAGTGGTTGAAACGTTTTAACACTCAACTTAATTTTCTAACCAAGCAAAATTCAATACAAGTCCCCAAAGTTGTTAAGCCAAGGAATTAGAAAACGTCATTATCAAAGTTTGATAATAAACAGCCCAATGTCTCCTCTCTCTGTGCATAAACTACACCTAAGCTAACTATTAATTAACATCTTACCCCACGTAACAAAACCTAAAATTGAAATTATATGTCGTGAAACCTAACGAGGATGTAGTTTTACCAATATTTGAATATTTATGTTTTAATATTTTAAAAGGTTAAAAATTAAAATGTAAAATGTTTATATTCAAAATGTGGCATTTTTCTTCAAAATGCCCAGTCGAGCTTCATGCCCCTTATTTCAAGTTTTATTTTGAATATACAGGTCGGTAGATAGTATTTTGTGTGTCTGTGTTTTACTTTAAACTATAGAGTAGCTTCGCTCCAATGAAGGTTAGTTATAGCAGTGATAAGGCATAGGTAAAAAAAACTGCCCCACCCCCCTAATTTTCAAATCATTTAAGAAATATGAATGGAGTAGGGTAAGGCTTCTTTGCTCAATATGCAATTTAAGAGAAATTCTAACCAAAATCAACCAAAAAGGTTAAAAAATCATTTCATGTTGAAAAAACTGGCTGAGAAGAGCAATTAATCCAATTTTGCATTTTTTCTATCACAAATTTTTGAGCCAAACAAATTTCAAGAATATTTTTTGAATTTTTTGAATAATTTTGAGTGTCAGATTGTTTAGATAAGAGATATCTAACCCCTATCTTTTTTGCGAATCTGCATATTTTATGCTTACCTTTTTTACAGGGCACGGCAGCCGAGCGTCAGCAGCGTGTAAGTGAAGTCGTCACATTAAAACGTTAAAATTCAGCGGGATGTCTAAACCTTTTCCTCAAAAGACAATCCCTCTTTTCAAAAAAATTTTCAAAGCATCCAAATGGGTTTTAATGTGAGGCTTTGTCGCGGCTGCCGAGCTTTGCTTTTCAGTGTGGCTACTTCTATATAAATTGGATACGTCCATCCCCGCGGTTAGATTATCAGTCGGTTAAAGATCATTATTTTTTCTGTGTTTGTTAAATTTATGTGCAGAAAGCTTTGCTTTTAAAACATTTCATTTTCTGATTAATTACCATCGTATTATTAGCAACTGCAATTTTTCATCTAAATAAACTCTTTTGCTATTGCTATAGCTATTTTTCTATTATTTATAACAAGGATTTTAACTATAATAAAAAAAAGCTCAAAAAGTTTCTTGATGATATTTTTTAACTTTCTTCGTTTCTGTAATTTGTTTTGAAACTTTGCTTATTAAAGTGATATAATAGAGGGGACATGAGTTATATAAAATTCTGCCCATGGGGTGGGGACCCTGTCCCGATTTTGTATTAAATCAATTGCGTCGGAAATATAAACACAGACGAATAGAGTTTCCAACAATTGGGCCAGATAGTTGTCTTGATTATTCTTCAATACTTAGACAAGGGAAGTTATAACTAAACTTATATGATAAATATATTTTTGATTAGCTACTCTGTCTATTAATTCATATAACTGTCTAAATCAATATCAGAAGTGTGTCTGAAATTATCTTCTACTAGCGGCTACGCCCCCTAGAAGCCTCTAGGGGCACTTAAGGTAGAAGGGGGAAAAATCGACCTCATTCCATTTTAAATTTGAGTTTCAAAATAGTAAAAAAAAATATTTTATTTTTTTATTTTTTTTTTGGGGGGGGGTGAAGACACCCTCCCCAAAAATAGTTTAAAACCTTTCCAGGACCTATAAGAAGCTTCTCTGTAAAGGAGAACAATATAGGTTCAGCGGTTAGCGAGATCCTTCGAGACAGACAAAAACGCTTACCACTTTATATAATAGGATAACTAATCAGAAATTAATGATATATCTTCCTACTAACATTTTATACAAGAGTAAGTTTCATATTCCAAATAATTGACTTAAATTAGAGGATTTATCTTAAGATTTTTGCACATTTTTCGTTATGTTTTTGTTCACATATTAAGATGATGGAAGAATATTGATATTATGGCCAAAAACTAACTTTATAAAATAAAGGATTTTGATTTTTGTTTTAAGTTCGTTTATGTAAGCTATAAAAGCCTGTAAATGCACAATTTAGACCCAATAACTCTCTTCAAAAGAGTTCGAAAATAGACTGACAAAATCGTAAAGAAATTGGTCAATAAATAATTAGTCTATTGTAATGGTTTTGTGTAAGATAATTACTGCAAATAATAGCGCAAATTACAACATACATTAATCAAATTAAGGTCCGTTCTAGGGATATTAAGTAACAATAGAATAACATTAAAGCACAGCCTTCAAAGGCTATAATTCTACTATTATAAGACGTGATTAAAAGAAATTATAAGAACGATTAATCAAATTTAATCAAACATATGTTAGGAATAATCATGATTTTATAATTTTCATAGTGATACCACTGTGTAGCAAAAATTGGGATTTTTAGAAGTAATGTAGATCGATAACACCCCCTCCCCACCCCCTATTTTTAAAAATGATTCAAAATAAGGCTGTGGAGATAGTTTTTCCCTTTCCTCAACCACTGTGGGGTGCCCTAACCCAATATCACCTCACCTAGTACAGTTAGGGAGTTGAATCCATTTTTATAGAAGCAGAAATATAATCTATGATTATGGTTTGGACCCTCTAAAACTGTAATCTACCCTTCCACTTTCCCCTCTCTTGGTGAAGATATCTTCAACGCCGATACGATTTTTGAAATATAAGATTCCACTTTTGTCTCTCTTGTTAAAGATATCTTCACCAAGAGAGGCAAAAGTGGAATCTTAAATTTCAAAAATCGTATCGGCGTTGAAGATATCTTCACCAAGAGAGGGGAAAGTGGAATCTTACATTTCAAAAATCGTATCGGCGTTGAAGATATCTTCACCAAGAGAGGGGAAAGTAGAATCTTACATTTCAAAAATCGTATCGGCGTTGAAGATATCTTCACCAAGAGAGGGGAAAGTGGAAAGGTAGATTACAGTTTTAGAGGGTCCAAACCATAATCATAGATTATATTTCTGCTTCTATAAAAATGGATTCAACTCCCTAACTGTAGTATGACCTAAAGTAATAAATAAACAGACCAAATATAAACCCTTCACCTTATTTTAAATTTATTTCAAAATAATCAAAATATTATGAATATTGCATAATACTATCCTATTTAATTGATGCAAACTTTTTGTTCTTTTTTATTGGCTACTATAAACAAAGATGGTTTAATTGTTTTATAATAATCAAAATATTGATTACTAGCTTCGTCCCAATAGGCCCATTTTCTATTTTAAATATGTTTTTTTTTATGCAAGGTTATTTAATTTTACTAATTTGTTATATTGAATAAACATACCCTATCATAATTTCTCCTACTTCTAAGTATCATATAATAATCGATTTATAATTACATGGATGTTGCATCATAGTTTCGTCTGCTCTAATAAAATTATCTTTTCAGCTGGTTAACATAACGATACACACATCCACCTTTTTTACCCCATCGCCTCCCCTCCTACTGGAGAAAAGAATTGAACAATAAATAAGGACTACAAGTACCAATCTAAATTAACAATGAAATTCCCTTGTCATAATATCCATTTATATTATATCCATTCATATAATAAACAACTTTCTATTTAATAATCTAATAATTGTAGGATAAATGACCCTCTGGTAAAAATCTTCAAAGTTTTAAAACTAGGTACATTTAATTCTACAATCCTTTTCCTTTCTAATATTACTTTTTTCTCACTTATAGGTTTTTATACTTTAACAAACTATTTTTGTTTTATTATAATAAAATGTTGTGTAAAATTTGTTGTAGGAATTTTGTCCTAGAATAATATGCTTTATTATGTAATCTTGACCGATAAACATCATAAGAAAGATAATCAAACGATAAAATAGATAGATAAAATTTAGATTGTAGATGGATAAATAGATGGACATATTTTAATGGACAGATATGAATATAGATAGTTTGTGTGTAATTATTTATTTCTATATCAATCTAAATCTTTATTTCCTTCTCTCTCTCTCTCTCTCTCTCTCTCTCTCTCTCTCTCTCTATATATATATATATATATATATATATATCTCTCTCTCACTCTCTATCACACTTTCTCTCTTTTTTAATCTCTTTCTATTAATCTATATGTTTATTTCTTTTTATTTATTTCTCTCTTTCTTTCTCTCTCTCTTTATTTATCTCTCTCTCATATTTTCTCTCTTTCTCTCTCTAATTCTCTCTCTCTCTCTTTCTCTCTCTATCTCTCTCTCTAGATAAGGGTCATTTAATTCATATGATGGTTTGTAATTACTAACATTCAATTTCTATCTATCTATCTTACTATCTGTCTGACTGTCTGTCGGTCGTTCTATGGGCTAAGAGTAATAAATTGTAATTACCTAACCGCGATTGATTAAATTATATTAGAAATTATAGGAAGATGAATTTTGATTTTTTTTTTCATTATTTCAACAAGTGAGCTGGCTTTTCAATTATGATGAACTAGAATAATAACATCCAAAGTAGCGAAACACAGAAATAGAACAATTTAATTATACAATATCAAGAACATGCGCCCTTGGCATGTAGGGGATCTGTACTTGAAGGGGAAGGAAGAAACGACTGAAAAATGGCATAAATCATTACAGAAATAGGAGAACTCTAACGGTGAATCTTAAGCTACCTTACTACTTTATACGTTCACTAGCGGCTTCGCCCCTAGCCTCTAGGGGCTTTGCCCCATGAGGTAGTTTTTTAAAAAAAAATAAAAAAAATTCGGGTGCCCCGAACCATACTCCCCCCCACCCCAATTTTTTTTAAGGGGGGGAGGGGATTTCATTTTTTGGGGGGTGGTAGAAAATAGCTTAAAACCACCACAGGACCAATAGGTGTATACCCTGAAGAGTAGGATACGATCGGTTCAGTGGTTACCGAGATCTTTTCAATATACATTTCAAAAAATTCAGCGGTCTGTCTGAATTAGGAATATATTAAAGTTGTTAAGAATATTAATGCGACTAAAAATAAGGATTGATTATGTGCTTTTGAAATAAAAAGCTAGCTTTACATAATAAATTGAAGAAAAAATCCGTCAAAATTATGGTAGCATAAAGGTAAGGGTAGACTGATTTTACCAATTAATCTTATGTTAAGAATAATTTGTAATATAATTATTCTTTTTGTTTTATTTACATATTTGAATTAATAAAACAAATATAAACAAGGATGACAACATCCATAAAAGCGAAGCTCTGAAACGATATGACAGACGAACATTAACTTTTGTTGAGTGTCAGAACTGAATATACAAAATATGAAAATATAAGGTTTGACAAAATTATACGTAAATTTGTTGCAAAACTACTTAAATACAGAATTATGTTTAAGGACATACTGACATTTTTAATACTTGATTATAGAGATGCTTTGCTCATAATATTGTACCTTATAGTAATAGGAATCAATAATAAAAAAATCAGATCAATCGGATGATTTTATCACATAAAAAATTGTTATTAAAAAAGTAAAAAAATCAACATGTTTAAAATGGACGTACGGACATTCTGGTAACGATTATAAAGTTGCTACGCTTTCTAAATCGTACCTAACTACTACAGGAATCACCATGCAAAGTTTGAAATCGATAGGACAATTCTAACATGCCTAAATTAACGAATAAAAGCTAACTATCTCGGACGGACGTACGGACGGACCGACCCTAATTATAGAAAAGCTTTGCTTTTAAAAATCAATGATGTAAAAGTAACAGGATCTGTGTTAGTCTTTCTGTGTGTAACGAATGATCTTGGTAACCGCTGAACCGATATAGTTCTTCAACAATATAAAAGCTTCTCATGGATCCTAGGTTTAAAATATTTTAAGGGAAGGTACCTTCACCCTCCACCAAAAAAATCTCCCATGGTAAAAATAACCCTATCAATAAATGTAATATTTCTAAATCTAGGCTTTAAAAGAAAAAGTAAACAAAAAAATTCTTGGAGGAGGTTATCGTTTCTTGGGCAGACATCAATTCTCTAGCTTTGGAGTGTTATGGTATCCTCCCCTCAAATAATCTTCACAGGTCCTATGAGAAGGTATATTGTAAATGAGAACCATATTGGTTCAGAAAAATACAGACAAGCTACTAATTTTATACAAGGATTAACGATTAGTTCTACAGCTGGACATACAGACATACCAATAATAATAAAGAAATGCCTTACTTTTTAAAAATTAATTTTTAAGACTTAAATAAATTTAACAAAATATATTTATTTATATCCTTATACTAAAGTAACAGGATGTCTGTTTGTCTTCTCATAGGTCCCGTGAAGGTCTATAACTAATTTCTTGGGGGATGGGACACACCAAACCCCCCCAAAAAATGAAAATTCCCCCCCCCGAAAAAAAAAAAAATTTCGCAACCCCCCCCCAAAATTTTTTTTTTAAAATTTTTCTTTTACAAACTGCTTGACTTTTTAAGTATGGGTATGACACATAACTGAGAGTTGGAATTTTTTGAATATCTCCATCCTGGCGGGCACAGGATGCCAGCAAACCTGGCAGGGTCATCCAGGTAAAGAGCAAAAATATTTTTTTGACTAAAACAAAGCATTTTATCATACCAAAATACTAAAAAATCCTCTAGTAGTACATCCTTATATGAAATACAGGTGTTCAAGTCACTTTCAGGTTCCAGGTATGATCCTGCAGGTCCTGATCCTCCAGGTATCCAGAAATCTTTAAAAGGCTCCTGTGGCCGCAATTTTCGACTTAGAGACTTCAAATTTTAAACCTAAGCTTTTCTTACATGTCTACATAACGTATTAAAATTTCATGAAGATCCGCTGCCGTTTTTCCGCCGACCGCCGACTGCGCCGGCTGGCAGCTGCCAAGTACAGCTGCGGCCGCTGAAATTTATATTTTGATATTTCTAATGTAAAATTTACATAAAAATAAACATTTTCTGGGAAAAAATTTTTCTTCTAGCTTCAAAAATAAGAAAATTACAGCCGTTTGAAATTTTTAAATAAAAAAAGACCAAAAAACAAAGGTTGTTAAATAAAAGGGTGAAGGAAGCGAAAATTGACTTAGACTTATAAAAGGTCGGAAATTCATTATCAAACAGGGGATTTGCACAAAAAAATTTAGCCTTCTAGCTCTAATAGGAACTGAGATAATTAGGGGGGGCGTTGAACGCCCCCCCCCCCCCGACCGATTAAGGTGCGGCAAGGGGCCCGACTGTAAAGGGTTAAAGATCTTGGTAAGGATTATAACTATTTTTTTGGAGGGTACCACCAGCCTCCAAAATAAAATCACCCCCCTAGCAAAAAAATACGCCCCCACCCCATTAAAAAAGTAGAGTGAGCAGAGATCGACTAACCTTTCCGTCCACATCAAGTGCCCCTAGAGGTCTCTAGGGGGCTTAGCAACTAGTATGTTGAATGTTGATATAATAACAAGAATAAAGTTTATCATTGCACTCATACTTATAAAACAAGCAATATACATTTAATTGCTTACAATATTAGTGTTTCAATAAAACTTTTAAATTTTTAAAAGTTTAAATCTTCAAAACCGATTTAAATTCACTGGATTATAACCAGTTCTGAGCCATACTGGAAAATCATGCATAGCATCGTACTAATGTTAATTTATCACAAACTTTAAAATATTAAACTGGTTTAAATCTTTTTATTTTAATATCCGCAGAAAGCTGCATATAAAAAACTATTAGTTAGAGTATTACGTCATACTTTTTTTTATATAATATTAGACTGTAGAAGTCATAATGTCATTAGAATATCGATAATATGTCAGTCTATTTTATCCCATTTTATTTTATATCGAATCCCAAAAAGTACGTCGACATTTATAACAAAATTAACAAAAGTAGAACCAATATAAAATGATATTGATTTAATAAAAGCAAAAAGTATTTAAGAATACCTTACAATAATTCAATCTTCAAAAATGGTTGTATCATATTCGCATACAATAAAACACAGCCCTATATATTTGCTATCAGTCTTAAATCTACGCTAATTTTGTTTTGCATAAATTTCAGAAATGGATATAGGTTATACATGAAAATTTGTTCTTAATTAAGCTGATTAATGTTACCCTCTCAGTTCATTTATCCAGTAGAAGAGGAAGGGATGGAGTAAGGGCAGTTATTTGGGCCAGCTGCGAGTATCACTTTATCAGAGTACATGAAAAAATGTGGTGCAACATCCAAGTAATATTATATCGATTATCTCAGACTGTTTCAGCTCATATTTAGTATTTGGTGTTCAATAACTTACGCACATGTATGTATAACATTATCAGAATAGCATAATCTTACATAGCACAAACTTTTGTCTTTCCTCACACTCTGATCGTTTGATTGTTATTGATCGCATCATATTATATTCAGCGGATATTAAAATAAAAAAAATTTTAGGATTAAATCCAGCTTAGTTAGCACCGTGGGGCCAAAGGATCTGGCCAATTTTATTTTTAATCTATAATTTTAAATTGTAAAAAAAATTAATTTTAACTATTAATAGAAAAGTGTCTATTATTGCTATACATGATTTTTTAATATGGCTGCTGAGATATGATTTTAATAATCGGTTTCGAAGCTATATTGGAAAAAATATAATCGTATATATTGTGTCTTTATATGACTGTAGAAGTAAAGTGTCTTGCAGAATTTATAACACCTTAGAAGTCTTGTTTTGTTTGTTAAATTGTTGTATTTTTCATGTATTTCTAACATATTTTTCATATCTCTAACTAATTCTGTAAAATAAAATTGTAAAGGTTTCGTGATTTTTACATTAATGGTTTATTGGTTTTTCGCTCTAATTAACCAATTTCTAACAACTTCTTTCTATCCATCAGTCTGTACTTTTAAATTTGGACTTCTATCTATCTAACTTTATATTGATTTCTATCCATCTATCTAAATTTACAGTGGTTTCTGTATATGAAACTAATTATCTATCAATCTAACTCTATATATTAATTCCCATCTATCTATCCTATCCTATTATATATAAAGTAGTAAGCGTTTTTTGTCTGTCCCGAAGGATATCGCTAACCGCTGTGACCTATATTGTTCTCCTTTACAGTGAAGCTTCTTGTAGGTCCAGGAAAGGTTTTAAACAATATTTTGGGACAGTGTCTTTACCCCCCTTCCCCCGACAAATTTTTTTTACTCTTTTGAAACTCAAATTTAAAATGGGATAATGTCGACTTTTCCCCCTCCTAACTTAAGTGCCCCTAGAGGCTTCTAGGGGGTGTAGTCGCAAGTCTAACTATATAATGATTCCCATCTATCTATCTAACTATCTATTAATTCCCATCTATCTAACTAACTATATAATAATTCCCATCTATCTATCTAACTCTATGTATTAAATTCCATCTATATATCTAAATTTGCATTAGTTTCTGTATATGAAACTAATTATCTATCAATCTAACTCTATATATTAATTCCCATCTATCTATCTAAATATATGTATAATAATTCCCATCTATCTCTCTAACTATCTATTGATTTCCATTTATCTATCTAACTATATATCAAATCCCATCTGTCTATCTAACTATATATCAAATTCCATCTGTCTATCTAACTATATATTAACTCCTATCTATCTATCTAAATTTGCATTAGTTTCTGTATATGAAATAGAGCATATACAGAAAACTATCAAGTTCAGGGCAAAATGGTGTTCCACAAATTACACACATTTTACATCAATTTTGAAATGTGTAGAATGATGCAGAGAAAGACTAGCCCCTTAAGTAATAATAATAACGATTTTTTATTCGTTGACTTGACAATTTTAGGAACTTTAGTAAATTTTGATTGGTTGGTTTATTTAGTGTTTAATGGTGCAACCACTAATTTTGTGTGTCATTATTGGGGATGTACATCAATCCATCGGCCATTGTCTTATCCCCTCAAAAACATGAGAATGAAGATGTGTTCACTTCATTGGCTGCTAGCGACCAAAGGACTGAACATACAACCGATATTCGCACATGTTATAACGGCATAAGATTGCCTACAAAAAAACAAAAACAATCTGAAATGATTTAAAAGTACATAAAATGTGCTCTTTTTGCGTTTTTTTTTGCGAGCTTCGAGCTTCCTATACATTCTTGTCGAATATTCACTACCGACTTTTACAACAACAAAAAAGACCGGTTTTAGGCTGTTTTGTAGTACCACCGCATGGTATGATGGGGGTAGATAGAATAGCTGTGCAAAAAATATGGCATACGCGGCGGAGCATAAAATTAGCGTAAAGAGTTCATACAATGCAGACAAAAGTAAAAAAATAGCAAATTACAAAAATATTAAGAAATTTTAGGTTTTTTTTGATTTAAATGTTACTATCGGTTTCGCCCCTGGAATCTAAGGGCTTCTTATTCAAAGTTGAAGTGTTGGGCAGAAAAAAACAGCTG
Source organism: Acartia tonsa (assembly GCF_053477335.1). Taxonomy (NCBI): domain Eukaryota; kingdom Metazoa; phylum Arthropoda; class Copepoda; order Calanoida; family Acartiidae; genus Acartia; species Acartia tonsa. Next base: position 9,651,815 of record NC_137266.1, on the reverse strand, counting down.
AAAACCAACCCATGACTTCAATCCAAAGAAGAAAATAGCCTTAAACCATCCAGGGACATATATGAAGATTCTATAAAATGGAGAACTCAATCATTTCAGTAGTTATCGAAATCTAAAGCTACAGACAAAAAAAACCTTTGTACTTTATAGAATAGAGTAGTTTTAAAACCTTTTTATGGCCGATTGACAAAAGGACAATAAAACAACAAAGGGTAAGATTTACCTTATGTAAAATAACCCTGTTAATAAAACTTTGCTTTAACTGCTCAATTATTAAAAAACTTGCTAATGATTATTCGACTTTGCAAGAACATTTTTGTTTTAAAAGATAAGCAGGTGCAATTTGCGATTTATTGTGATCTATGGAATAATTATTTATAAAGAGGGAGGTCATTTTCTAGTAAATCCCGTAAAGGTGTGTGTTATAAGGCCTAAAAATAGTAGTAGAACGATTAGGTGCTCTATATATTTGTATTCCCTATTGAATAGAACAATAGGGAAGAAATTTTTTTTTTTTTTTTTGATAACCTTTCCTGGAATATCTTTAAAAAATAAGAAATTTCTATCAAACGCTTTGTTTGGCTCAAACTGACACAAATAAAAAAAATATAATTATAATAAATCAACCTGTAAAGAATGACTTCTTCCTTTGTTTAATGGTATAGATTGTTCTTAACCTTTACCTTGTACCTATAGAAAACATTATTATTATAATTATATTTTTTTTTTATTTTTGTCAGTTTGAGCCAAACAAAGCGTTTGATATAAATTTCGTATTTTTTAAAGATATTCCAGGTACGGTTATCCAAAAAAAAAAAAATTTCCCTATTGTTCTATTCAATAGGGAATACAAATATATAGAGCACCTTATCGTTCTACTACTATTTTTAGGCCTTATAACACACACCTTTACGGGATTTACTAGAAAATGACCTCCCTCTTTATATTAATTTTCACTGTAGGTTGTAATTTTATATAATTCATTATGCGGGATGTGGAATTTAACAAGGATGACAATAGGTAGCGAAGCACAAAAATCTTAGACGGACAAACGGACAAAGTAAGTTATAGATGTTTCATTGTTTATAAAAAAATTGGAAAAATATAGGTATACTAAAGAATAGAAAATCACAAGAAAGGACGAATTAATAAATAATTAAATAACTATATTTTATAATATTTTAATCCGATACTATACATGAGTATTTATGGCTGAGGCCCGGTTAAAATCCAGCGGTTTGAAAGCCAGACTGGAAAAAAATTATTAAAAAAACATTTAAAAAGAGTCGATCTTGATATACAATTGACTAGCAACCCTTTGTAAAGAAAGGGGGTAAATAATTCACATGTTCGCCAGAGGGCAACCTATTTTCTTAGAAATAGATCAACCATTTAGATAAGGATATCTATATGCCAGGTTAATATCTATCTATATCAGAGCTGGTTATCTTTCTATCTTCTTACAAATTTACTAAACATTATGGGGCTAAACTTTATTAGTGGTTTATGGATCTGTTTATTACTCAACTAAGGATAATTTAGTTACAAGTAGCGCAGCAATATCAGTTATTTAAGCGAGGGAGGGGACGTTGGACTCTACAGAAGGAGTAATTTTATTTACTATTGTTGCATTCTGAAAGTACATCAATTTATCGTCCATTATCTTATCCCTTCAGATCCATTTTTTAGCTTTTAAAAATAGTTTAACCCTTACAGATCGGGGGGGGGGGGGGGGGGCTCAAAGAGCCCCCCCCTCTAGTTTTTTCAATCTCATTTTTTTTGTAGGTAAGATGGAGAGCTGTAACTTCATGACTTTTTAAGTTTAGTAATTATACGTCGGCAAGAGTTGATTTTATTAGGATATCTGGTCTGTGTCGGTCGTGGTGTCCGGTCAAAGTTGGTTGTGTAGCAAAAAAAATTAGAAAAAATTCTAAATAAATCTTAATTTCTACATTATGACTTTTGTGTATAAGGTAGAAACCTAAATTTTTTTTGGTGAATACTTAGTTATCAATGACCTTCTGAGAAAAGTGGTGTTATGACCGTTTGACCGCTCCCTGACCGACTTTATGACCGATTTTTGTCCGGCTTTTACTACAGATATAAATCATGAATATCGTGGCTTCTATCACAGCTAGAGACCTATAATTTTTTTTGGTAAATCCTTGAGCAATAATAAACAGATAAAAATATAAATTTGCGCCGCCAACCGCCGTAACCGCCGAAAATGGCGGTTTCCGTTATTTGCCGTTTTTCGGCGATGATCAGAAAAAGTAATTTTTTTGTTATGAAAAATGAAAGTTCGTCCTAAAATTTGGTCATCCTAGCTGCAAAATTGGCCGCTCTACAGCTGTTTTAAAATTTAGCGGCTGGCCGCTAAAAAGCGGCTAGGGAGCGGTCTGACTGCTATGACTAGAAAAAGTAATTTTCTCTAAAAATATACATGAACCACCAGAAAAAAATTTTACGTCTTTATCTGTACCAGGAGCCGAGATAGAGGGGGGGGGCTCTTTGAGCCCCCCCCCCCCCCCCCCGATCTATTAAGGTGGGAATTGGGGCCCGATCTGTAAGGGTTAATGTTATTTTATTACCTTTTAATGCTTTAGAATTAATGCTTAATTAAGCCCTAAGGATACTAGGCTACCAGCGGCATCAGCGTAAATAGTAACGTGTTAGTTCGGGAGGTATCAGTTTCGAATCTAAACTACACCGCGTCATACTAGGGATGTTAAAAAGAACTACTGCAAGCCCATTAACATTTTTGCTACTCGTTACCATGCACAGTTAGGACTTGCAGACAAAGGTCGTTGGATCAAAGGGGTAGTTGTATGCTGGGTTAACCAATATTCACTGTGGATAAGAGTGACGTAGACCACAATTCAAGCACGCGGAGTATTTTTAAGGTGACGTGCAGTGATCCTTTCATCCATTTATCAATCTACCTATATTTCTAACTATGTATCTATTTAATCTATGTTAAAAAATCAAAAAACTAACTTCGTGATCTATGAAAATATTCTGAAGCTTAATCAAAATTCAAGAAAATCCACAAAAATTTGATTATCCATGAAAAATTGTGATTAGCATTTTTTTATCTGCAGGGAGATGGTATAGTTTTAAAATATAAAAAAACTTTAAAACATCATAATTCTTAGAGAGATATAGGAAACAGGATGTTTGTCTGTCTGTTTGAACCGAAGGATCTCAGCAACCGCTGAACCTATATGGTCCTCTTTTGCACTGCAGATCCTGAGAGGTTTATAACAATTATGGGTGAAGATACCACCACTCACTCAAGAGAAATAACCCATAGAAAAAAATCTACCCCTCTCCAATTTTTTTTACATTACAAAATTAAAATTTAAAGCTTGGAGGGGGACTTCCCCCTTCTCAACCTCACGTGCCCTCTAGAGAGACGTAGTCATTGGAAGTTAAATAAAATCATAAAAATAAAATGGAAAAAAAATCTTTTGCATTTGAGGAAAGTCAAAGCGAGGACTATTTCTTAAAAAAACACACCCCTGTCCCTGTTTCAGTAATTTTGAATCTGAGAAAAATATTTGAAAATATTGATTGGTTTTCTAACATTTTATGCAAATCTTTCCATCCAATATTCTAGATAGATAATTAGATATCTCAAAATTTAATCAATCCAGGAAAAATTAAATAGTTAATACAGAGGCATACACAGGGTTTTACAATGTATGTGTATATCTTGAGAGAATTAAAAGCACGGAAACCTTTTGAATGTCCATTTTAATAATGTTTATATCCCTTTACAACTCCCTCCGTATGCTCTTTCTGTTATTTTAAATAAAAACAAGGATGACAACATCCACAAGTACATAACAAGGATGACAACATCCATAAAAGCGAAGCACTGAAACGTTAGGACAAACGGACATTAACACTTGTATAGTGTCTAAACTGAATTATCAGAATATAAAAGTATAAGAGTCGAAGCAAAATTGTAAGTAAATTTGTTGAAAAACTTCTTGATACAGGATAATGTTTATTGAGTTTATGGACATACTTACATTTTTAGGATTTGATTATAGAGTTGCTTCGCTTAAAATATTGTTCTTTGTTGTCCCAGGAATCAATTTACCAAAAATCAGATCAAACGGATAATTAGATCACATAAAAATTTGCTGTTAAAAAATTAGAAAAATCAACTTGTTTAAAATGGACGTACGGACATTCTGGTAACGATTATAGAGTTGCTACGCTTTCTAAATGGTACCTAACTACTACAGGAATAATCATGCAAAGTTTGAAATCGATAGGACAATTCTAACATGCCTAAATTAACGAATAAAAGCTATCTATCTCGGACGGACGGACGGACCGACCCTAATTATAGAAAAGCTTCGCTTTTAAAAACATAGAAACAAACGGGAAAAGCAAGTTAGATAGCAGATATTTAGTTGTCAAATATGAAAGGGGGAAAAAAGAGAATGTGCTAAAACTACAAGATCTTTAACAAAAAGCATTAACCGACAGATAAAATAAGTATAGACTACATGGGCATATGTTTTAGAAATATCCACTGAAAATTTCAGCTGTCTAACTTCAATAACAGCCATAGTTTTACTGACTGACTGACGGACGGACAGACAGACTTAAAAATATAACAGTCTAAACTTTATTAAAAGAAGTATTCGATAGATTTAGATATAGATAGATACATCGATAAATAATATTTTTAGTATAGGCGTGTGTTGAATGTCAGCTAGAAGTGCTAGTTTACGGAATTGATAGTCATGAACGCAGTATATACTTTTGGGTGGGGTTACTCAGTAAAAACATAGATTACTTAAACAGATTTTGCAGTAGGTACATGTATTTTATTTGTGTACATAAAATACTATTTTTCTCCATTATAGATGTGTTTGTAGATTTAATTATGTTAGAATTGTTCAATCAATTTAAAACCCTGATCAAAGATGTATTCATAATAGAGAGGTCTGAAGGATTTAGAACACAATTATTTTGACAAAACAGATTGTTTTATTGGTCTTATATGCAAAAAAGTGATTCCTAGTACAATTAAGTATTACTTTATACGCATTTCAAAATAGCGGAGTTTTACAATTGTTATTGTTCATTTTTCTCATTGTCTTCTTTGGCATCACTTTCCAGAGGCTATCCTTTCAAAGACAATATTAACCTTGTTCTCTTACAAAATAACAAATAAACAAGAATTCTAAATGTTTATTCTATGGAGTAACATAAAATTATTATTGGTTTTTCAACACACGGATTTTCAATTGAAATTTGATCTACACGACTTTTTTGGTACGGTTTGGGGGAGGGATGGGTAAACGGGCGAAGTATTTTTTTTCAAAACAGCTTAAAATCTAATAATCTAATTCTTATTATTTATCATTATTATCATTTGATGTAGAATTACCCTGGATCTGTAAGAAGCTTCACTGGAGAGGAAAACCATATTGGTACAGCGGTTGGCGAGATTCCTCGCTACAGACACACAGACAGCACATCCTATTACTTCATATAAGTTTAGCTTTTTATATTGCTTGTATTATAAGAACGTATGGAGAAACAATGATGACAACATCCAAAGGTAGCGCAGCACAAAAAAAAAATAGGATAGAGTTAGACAAACGGCAAAGTGAGTTACAGAGCAGTTTTACAGTATTCATAAAAAAAGATAAAGAAAAACAATGAAAGACATAAGAATAGACAATAAACGAAAAATAGAAAAAAACACAAAACATTTAGAGAAAAAAAATATTTTCGTCTCTTGTAGAAAGACTGACGAAACAAGTTACTTGTATACTGCATACTGATTGGAAAGGGATATCATAAATAAAACCATAAGTCGAAATTAGATAGCCGCAGAGCAAATCCCATTTACCCCATAGCATTATGAGTGAATGGACATACATTATGAATTGTAGAGTAGCCTCGCTTCTAAAAAAATGTTAGGGTGGTAAATCTACACTTTATTATTATCAATTTCTGCCTAAAATATCCTTAGATAGATGACGCCCATGATAAATAATCTTCAAGGCTTTTTTTATATTTTTTTATCGACCATCTGTTCAAGGATTGACAATATTCCTTATAATAAAATAAAGTAACATGATGTTTGTCTTTCTGTCTGTACCGAAGAATCTTGCTAACCACTGAACTGGAATGGTTTTCCTTTACAGGGTAGCTTCTCATAGGTCCGAGGAAGGTTCATAACTATTTTAGAGGAGGGTACCACATAGGCATTGCATCGTTGTTAGCTACGATATTTCATTTTCTCGTATTCATTCGAATCCGGTGGATAGGAACCGGTTCTCATCCATACGAAAAAACTATGTCTAGCATCGTATTATATCCAGCTTTCTACGAATTTAAAAATGTACAATCATAAGAATAAAACCAGTTTTTTTAACCCGTGCCTTCGGCACCTCGGGGCTAAAAAAATAGTTTTAATCTCATAATTGTACTTTCTATATCCGCGGAAAGCCGTTTATAATACGATGCGAGAAATAACTATTAATGTCCGTGATTTCTGTCTATAATACGATGAAATAAATAACTAGGAAACAGATTATAGTACCTTTTCATAAAACGACGCCATACAATACAAATTACCAATGATAGGCCAGTATACATTTCACCATTGGTCAATATAAATGTATACTGACCTATCATTGGTCATTTGTATTGAATGACGTCATTTTATATTAGGCACTATAAGCTGCTTCTTGTTTTGAATTATTAGTTAAGACAAAAAAAATTGCAAGACAAAAGATAGGTAGTTCTAAATGTCGTCGGATTATGAATTTGAATATGAGATATAAACTTTATTAAGATTATTTTTGTATGTACATTAAGAGGTCGCTAAGTCCTACATAAAGGTTTAGGCTTTTTATTTTTAAAGTGAAAGTATTGAGATGGATTTAGAATATTTTTAAAGTTAGGGGCGTAGCCGTTAGTATAAGTAAATTAGCCCAGACAAAGTCCATTAAATTTGAAGCAAAGCTAGTATAGTTAAAAGGATAAGCTGTAAGTTTAAGTACCGTAAGATACTTTTATTTCAAAAATAAACCAAAAAATATCTATTCTTATTACGATTTTTTTCTCTTCATTTAAACGTTATAATTACATTTCTAATGTAGTTTAAATTGTACCTTAAAATTCTATTTGAATTCTAAAATAGTCCTTTTGGCCATTCTTTTATATAGTGTGGATTCATTTCTGCTTTTAATAATATATCCATTATTATGCGCTAAAAGTAAATATTTAAAAAACGTAGTAAGTGGTGTTTAGAATGAGAGTGTAGAAAAGGGAAAGGGGCAAGGACGTGCAAGCTTTTTCTGAGGGAAGTACAAAATCATGATGTGATGGGTAATTCCTTTAGCGGTTGTTGACAAAGGAGTGCCAAACTAACCCACGCGGTAGGGGCGTGATTTAAATATATATAGTACACATTTATTTAAACTTAATTGAGGGGGTTACATATTATTACAACGTAGTTATAAGACTTGGGTAGCAATAAAATGAGACGTTGGGTATCCCTCTAACTGAACCGATTTTTGATTAGTCAACGGATCAAAATTTATCTCAGCCAGGATATAATTAAAAGCCTAAATCAGCCAAGGATTAGCTGAGTACAATAGTTTTAAACTAAAAAAATTAAAAATAAAGAGCTAAATGAGGAATTGCGTCTTTCTCTTTTTCTCGACAGACGCACTTGGATATATCATTTTCATAATGAATGATATGTATTTCGCATTTTAATGTCAGTTTATGTGTAAATTTGGTGAGCTACATTATTGAGTAGCGTTGTTAAGTTAGGATGGAAGAATTTTGTAATGAAAGCAAAAGTGGGGTAGAGGATAAGGGATGGGGTAAATCGGGTTATCAAAAAACCAAAAAATCTTGCCAGTGGAACAAATTCAACCGCTAAAGCACCCTAAACCATTTTTGGGGGTTACTTTTTAGGGTTTTTTTGAAAGGGATGAAATAAAATCAAATTAGGGTTTGAAGGGGGTATAAATCCCCATACTCTAATCCCCCCCTGCCCCTTCTCCTTGGACGTCCTTATTGGAAGAGAGGGTTGTTTACTCTGTTAAAATAATTTGCATTTACAGTACCTTGAGCGGAAATGTGTTCACACCTAAAAAAGCATATAACACTTGGAGAATAGTACAAACACAAAATTAAAATTAATTTTTCATTTCTCAGAGCAATTACAAATATCAAAACAAGGAATATAATATTTAAAATATTACAGCCAAAACCGTACGGAAAAGTCAATATTCAGATAACTAGATAAAATCCCAAACTCAGAAATGCGAAAGACAGACAGACAGAAGGACGGATTGACGGATAGACAGACAGACAGTGCCCCAACGGTATAAATAAACAGAGAAAAGATAACCTTTTTTCAAATAACCTGATATAAAAGTAATAAGATATCTGTATACATTTTTTTTTTGTGTGTAGCAAAGGAATGATCTTGTTATTCTTTACAGTGAAGCTTCTCGTAAGTTCTGGGAGAGTTTTTAACTATTTTGTGGGAGGCTACATCTAATCTCTAAAGAAAAAAATTCCCCGGAGAAAATTAACAAAACTGTATAAAAGAAGAGGATAAACTCCCTCCCTTTCTCTCAAGTGCCCCTAGAGGCCTCAAGGAGCGTAGCCGCTAGCTTTAAATAAAGATCAACAATAAAAATTATAGATTAGCTACATATCCTAAATAGCCCAAAGACACCTAAGAAAAAAACAAATTCCAACATTAAGTTAATTTTTTTGCGGGGTATGCAAAATTTTTCTAGAAAATTTACATTTCTGTAATTTTCATGACCTTGCTTTTGGATGTTGTTTTAGCAAAACAACCATTTTTAACTAATAGCAAATTAAATGTTTGTTTTATTAATTAATGAATCACTTATAGCTTTATAACTTTTTGAAACAAAAATAGCATAAAAATAGACGTGCACTTATACCAATTTCATTTTAAAAATCCAAGTTTTTATGCGTTTGTAGATTTTACAAGGCCCAATCATTAAATGTGATCTGAAATATTCTTGTTTAAAAACTTTACGATAAAAATGTTATTTTGTAGTTTTAACTGAGAACAACTTGAAATAAAGCCAACAACAATAAAAATATACTTCCATAAACTTTATTTTGTAGGAAAGAGTAATTTTTAGAAGACTATACAACTTTTCCGTCAAGTCAAAATTTTCAACAATACATTCAAAAATAAGGAATAGCGGTTGCGTATTTAGCATATGGGGCTGAGAAAGGGCTGAGATGGGAAGAAGAAAGCCTTAATATATCCAAATACTGAAACCTTGAAATAAAATAGTCTGAAACCATCCCTTAACTTATTTAAACCTTCTGTAAAGTGGGTAACCCATTCGGTTGAACAGTAAAAAATCTTTACATACAGACAAAAAAGCTTAATTACTTTATTATTAGGACCAGCAGTGGCTACACTCCTTGAGGCATCAAGGGGCCCTTGGATTTGGTTTGTTTTTATAGTTTTAAAAAGAAAAAGTTTTAAAAAAGTTTGAGAGAATGGGTCATTTTTCTATGTGCCATTTTCTTGGAAGAGTAGTGGTATGTCCTCACCCAAGATATTATAAACCTTCCTAGGACCTAGGAGAAGCTACCATGTAAAGGAGAACCGGATTGGTTTAGTGGTTAGCGAGATCCTTCGGTACTCGTACACATATACAGCATGACCCTCAAAAAAGTATTTTTAAGCATCTGCAGCCCTTATTTCTCAATGAATTATTAAAAAATGCATATGTCCTATTCTCTATAGTATTCCACGTAAGTAGATAAAAAAATATTTTTTTTACCTCCATTAACACCAGAGATTTTTAGTGCTAAAGTTTTGAAAAAGTGACTGAGGAAAAAGTAACTTTGAACATGATACTACTTTTTTAGCAAAATTAAGCTAGAAATCCTTTTATTTTTGTTACTAGCAGAAACTTTATACAAAAATGAAATAAAATATTTAGTTTTTTAGTAAAAAGCATTTTTTTACACATATTTTTTGAGTCTTTTTAGTTTAATGATATTTTGAAAAACTTACTTATTAGGCAAAATTGTTTAAGATTAAAAAACCAAATAAATCTCTATGAATATAGCAGGAAAATTGTTTTGTTTCACAATCCTAACTTTAATAACAAAAAAGTTATAAAGAAAATAAAAATAAAACATAATGATTTTTTAGTCTAAAAAGCTTAATTTACCCCTTATTAAATAATTGAGATGTCAGAAAAGTAGGCGGAGCAACTGTCATAATTAATCCTTTTCTATAAATAAGGGTTAATAAATAACCTAAAATTTGCAAATAATCAATTCATTCAGTAGTATTTTTTGCCATTAAAAATTGATATTTTTAGGTGTAATAAAAAAGAAATATTTAGTTAACTTGTTTTTCTTTATGTCTCATTATTCAATTGCCAGAAAAACATAATATAACCATCCAAAAAATAAGAGAAACAAAAAAAAATTCTTTTTCTCAGTCACTTTTTCAAAAATTTAGCTCTAAAAATCTCCGGTGTTAATGGAGGTAAAAAAAATATTTTTATATCTACTTACGTGGAATACTATGGAGAACAAGGACATATGCATTTTTTAATAATTCATTGAGAAATAAGGGCTGCAGATGCTTAAAAATACTTTTTTGAGGGTCATGCTGTATATCCTAGTACTTTATTATAGGACCTTTAGGTAGTAGCTCAGTGCAAATGACAGGTGTCCCAACTATTTAACAAGAACGAGCATCACGCACATCTCTACTCTGAAACAATATAATGTAGCTTGGAATCTTTATACACAAATAGATTTAAGCCCAGAATCTGTTTATAACTCTCTGTAATAAAAACGCCCCTTAATAATCAAAATAGAATAAACAACAAAAGTAACAAATAAATAATTATATTTTTACAACATAAAATAATAATGCTTGGAATCTGTTAAAATCATCTGACTGAGATTGGACACTGTTTTGGTATCTTTCAATAAGCTGGAGCTTGGAATCTGTTTTTACCTAAAAATATTAACAACTTAATATTTTATCATTGGTATCAGTTTTCTTTTAAGCTTTCTTATTTCCTTTAAGCTCTTGCCTGGCCTTGTGTGTATTTCTCAAGAACTTGTACTGCTCCTTGATCCTCCCAAACTCCTTCTCCACAAAATCTAGATGATCCACCTTAGCCTCATACTGCTCACGCCAATATTTAGCCGCAGCACGTTCTTTAGCAATGGCCGCCATCTTCTTGTCCATCTCCGCCTTGTATGACTTGTTCTTCTCCTGCTCTACAAGAAACATTCTCTTGATCTCAATCAAATCTTCATTATAGTTTTCTTTCTTGTCCTTTTTCTTTTCCTCATCAACCTCCATCTGGCCAACATTGTCGGTGATGACTTCAATCTTATGGTCAGTGGCATTGTTGACAACAAATACCAAATTGGGATCTGATGACCATTCCTCCTCAGGATCATAAGGACTCTCCTCATCCAGCTGCTGTTCCTGCTGTTGTTGCTGGTCATCATGGTCTCCATCCTCAGAAGCATCCTCCTCGTCCCCACACCAAACAGGCACTTTATCAGCTCTCTTCAACATCCAAAGGTGGGCAGCAAGATAGCCCTCTCTTTCCTGAAAACGCTTCATAGGACCCTGCTCCCTAAATACTTGCCAGTTCTGGTGTCCAGGCAGTTTCTGGTCAGACCAATGCATCCTCTTAGTGATAGGCTTGTGAGGATCACGACGCATTATGCGTTTGTCAACCAGTATTTGTCTCATGAAAACATTATTCATGTATCCGGGAGTAATAGCTAAACTAGGAGGAACAACTTTGCGCGTCTGACCGCTTTTATTCTTGCCCTGCTTTTTCTGAAACTTAAAAGCAGTGTCAAAAACAGTGTTGACAAGGTTGACAATGCTACAATACCCCTTGTAGCTCAGATTGGTCCCTAATGACAATCCTAGTTGGTATTCAATAAAAGCTGACGCTCTAATCCGCAATGTTTTGTCAAGCTTAGACATTTGGGTCATAATTGCCCGATGAAGATTCATTCTTGGCATTCCTAGTTCCTAGTTTATTCTGTGAGCCTCCAGATTGAAAAGACCCACAATGCCCCATATTTGTTCATGACTAGGGACAAAATAACACGTGGATATGATGACCTTGTTCCACTTTTGGGCTAAAGCTTCATCCTTGATTTGATTGAGGTATTTTCTCATGAATTCGATGTCGCACTCTCCTATGTATTTCTGGAAGAATAAAACCAGAATGTTCTTTGGAACACTCTGATCCCTTATGGCAGAAATGGTTACCTCTACCATCTCTGCTAGATTCAGGTCAGCTAGGGAAATCCATAGTCTGGTCGGCTTATCCTTCCATTGGTCATCGAACGGCTTTGTTGCCGCAAAGACAACGTCAACTATGTCGACAAACTTACTATGGTTTGGGGCCATGTTTAACAAACAGATTGTGATAGATTATCTGAAAATAAAATAGAAACCTGAATATTTTATTCTTGATATCTTTCTTGGGCTTTAAAGAAAAAAATTGCTGAAATACTGTCATTGGTACTTGGTATCTTTTTAAATTAATAAAACTTGGTATCTTTTATAAAAAGTATTATACTTATTATATTGACAAAAGAAATTTATATTTCAAATGCAGAGGCGCAATTTCTTGGTATCTTACGTTGAAAAAAAAATTCGTTCGGCTAAAGTTGAAAAATTTCTGCAGAAGAATTGTATTAAACCAAAAAAAATGTATTGGAATGAAAAATTTTGATATCTGTAATATGTTATCACTTCGCAATAATAAAGAACGAACTTGGTATCTTTTTAAAGAAAAATTAATTTGCGTCGTATTTAATAAAAAAAATACGATTAAAATTGATTAAAATCACGAGAATGAGTCAATATGATTGAGTGTCACTTCCAATGTGGTTCCCGCAACATTTGATTCTCTCTGCAGACAAATGGTTTGGTTTGGCAGAAGTTGCCAACACATCATAATTTCTCGGTACCAATGTTTGCGTATATTCCCAGCAGCGCTAACTTTCCCAGCAGCGCTATTTTGTTTTCGTGTTTCGTTTTTTTTTATTTTTTTGTATTTGCTTTTCCATTCAAGTGGGGCTACCATACCATTTTTGAGATTTACAATGAAGATGATGTATCCTCCACAGCTGTCAGTATTATCGTTGAGGTTCCTATAAGCTGCATCTGTGTAGACAATAATCTCACAGTCCTTGAAATCTTTTAGATTTGATATCTGAATGGTAACTTCCTCCTTTTTCAGCCTAGCTGCTACATTCTTTGCCTTGATGAGATCACTCACCTTGCCACCTTTAAATCTAGTAGATAGATCAAGCATCTCAAAACTGGTATCAGGCCTTGTTGCCCTTGCTGTCCAATTGACAATTCCAGTTATTTGACGTAAAAGAGATAATTCATCTTGGTTCATGTCTCTTTCTTTATCTTTCATCTGCTTTACATCTATGAGTGGTATAGTCACATTTCTGACATATTTATTTTGGTCAATCCTTATTCCATTAGCTGTCTGTTCCAGGTAAAAACCTGTGTACATGAACTGTCTGGACTCCGATTTTCCTACTTTAAAAGTGCTCAGGAGCTGTGGTAGAATAGTTGCATTGAAAAATTGATTTCCACAGTGCAGGAAATCGTCTACATGAAGCGCTACTATACCAATCAGTTCACCATTCTTGATAAGAAAGAAAAGTCCTGAATCGTACTTGCTTGTCTCAAAACCTAATTCCTTCAGCTTTCCACCACTCTCAAATACCACTTTCGACTGGCATCCTTTAGACCATACAAACACTTATTTAGTAACTAGAGCCAACCTGCTTGATTTGCTTCTTTAGGAGGTTTCACGTAAACATCCCTATCCATTTGCGATCCTTGTAGAAAAGCACTTGAGATATCAGTTGTACAAATATCCCATCCTTCTGTAGCTGCAATGGTAAGAAGCAATCTCATTGAATGTTTTTGAACAGTTGGACTGTCTGTTGGGAATGTCGTCTCCTCCTGAAATCCCCTTGCTGTCAGTCTTGCTCTCTTTTCTGAACCTTTTTCAGTAAGTACCCACGTGGTTGTTATACGCTCCTGACCTTCATCTTTAACTATCTTGTATGTGTCAAAAGCTATTAGCTTATTGAGCTCTTCCAGTTTAGCAGTCATGCATTCTGGTGAATTTCTTTGTTCTATGGGAACCATAACCGCAAGTATTTCCTCAGTTACAAGCAGAGCGAATTGTTCTCTCTCTTTTTCATACCAGATTTTTCTCTGGTCTGAACTCTTTACCTCTATCATTTTTCCACAGTCTAATTTTATGTTTACTAGAACATCTTCCTCTTCTTGCTCATTCTGATCTTCATTTCCTTCATACCGAATGTCTCTTTTTGACATTTCATCATGAAATACTTCACCATTATCTAACTGGATATTGTACCAACCACTGTGTTTACCTCCTACTTTACCTCCGTGTCCAAGAACTATTCCTTTCTCCCATTTTCCATTCTCGTAAATCTCTATCCTGTCATTTCTCTTAAGAACCTGTGCTGCATTCTTGATTGTTCCGTCTTCATTAAAATCTGGCGTTGGTTTTTGATGAATTTTCTTTCTTTTCCTTCCCTTGGTGATGCTATCTTGTCTTTCTTGTTCGCCAGTAGGTTCGTTATTGTAATTGTTTTCAATAAATGGAAGTGGATTATCGTCTCCTTCTTGAATAGTTATTTCTTCATGATTTGTATCTTTGGTATCTTTTTCTGCTATCTTTAGCCTATGCCAGTCTGGTTCTCCTTCTTCTCTGGTCTGTCTTTTTGTTTTGACCGTCTGTACTGTTTCTTCAGTATGATCTTTGTTGTTTGCAGTAGCTTCTTTAGCTCTTATATCATTTGCTAGACTTTCACCAGCTTTCTTTAATCTATTGGCACTCACTCTGTAATAGATGGATCCAATTCTTATGAAGATCACTTTCCCATCTTGGAAAACAACTTTGGCTGGACCTCTCCAGGTGTCTTCCCCTTCTTTCTTGAAATAACATATGTCCCCTTTTTTGTACAGAGTGTCAGCAATTCTGATCTTAGCTTTCAGTGCTCTCTTTAATCTTTCACATCTCTCCGCCTTTGTGTACTCAACTCTGGCTGCATGAATTGCATTTAGTGTGTCGATGAGTTCCTTACTCTTCTGTGGCTCCTCCCATGCTGGTGGTGGATCCTCTAAGATGTTTGGTAGTTTTATGTTCTTACCAAACACTAACTGGTAGGGTGAAAATCCTCTGACACTAGACATTGAATTCAAGGCGGTGACAGCCCATGCGAGAGCTACTTCAAGTGGCATGTTTGGAAAGTCTCTCTTAACTGCTACAGCAACCCTCTCTGTGGATCCATGATTACTTTCAGTAGTCCCATTGGACCAAGGACTATTCGCCCCGGTAGAGAGTAGCTGTACATTCAAAGCACTTGCTACCTCTCTCATTTCATCATTTTGGAACTCCGATCCATTGTCAGTTATTATTTTATCCACCCTTCCAAAAATTGGAAGCCATTTTGTGGTGAATGCTTTAACTACTTCGGATGCCTCTTTGCTCTTGATTACTGTAGCTACTTGGTATCTGGTGAATATGTCAATCATGTAAAGAATATATATTCCTTTGTTTTTATCCCATATTTTAAGTCCATACCTAATACTTGTCCAAAATCATTTGCTAGGGGTGGGGCTACTGCTGGTCTGTCTGGTGTACATGATCTTAATATACACCCCTCACATTGTTCCATAATTCTATCTATCATTTTTGAAAATTGCTCTTGCAAATTGAAGGTGAATTTTCCGTAAAGCTTTCATTTGAGTGCTTTCGTCTCCTTCATCCAACTCAGCTATGGTAACTTGCTCTAGTTCTTCCTTGTGGTGTAGTAAGTCCACAACATAGTGTCCTGCAGTTGTTGTAGATATCATTTTTCATATCTAATACTATTCCCAGCTTTTTCATCTCCCCCTTTGACAATAAGAGTGGAATGTTACTTTGGATTACATCCATTTCAATCTCATTGTATTCTCCCCCTATCTTTGCTGGTATTGTATATTTAGCTTGTGATTTAAGCTTGCCTTGATTTCCGAACATGAAACGTTTTTGACTAGGTAATGGTCCTTTCACTTTCTGTTTCAGATCCTTTGGTAAGCCATTTATGTACACTTTTAACCACTTCTCCCCAGCAATACTAGCTGTACAACAGGTATCGAGAGCGGCTTTGTTCAGAGCTTCTGCTGTAAACCTGTTTAGATCTTCTTGACTTTCACTGCAATAAACCGTGCAGAATACATCTCCTTCTTTTTCTTGTTCTGATTCGGTGTCTGAGATTGGCAGTTGAATTTCCTCTTCTGTTTCTGGGTTACTGCTGTTTACAACAAATGCTGTTTTGTATTTTGGCTTGTTTTGTCTTGTTTTTCAAAGGCATCTGGGCATTCTTTTATAAAGTGAAGTTCTGACTTGCAACATAAACATTGCATCGGTTTTCCATTTTTACCTATAGGATTTGTTTGTCTTTTCCTAATGTAGGTTTTGTTATTGCCATTACTAGTTCCATTTCTCCTTTGGTTTTGTCCATTGTTGTTTTGGTATCGGTTTTACCATTTTGGTTGTTTTGGTATCGGTTATTTTGTGTTGGCGGCAGTTTCCAGCCCTTACTCAGGTAGACTTGGTCAATGTCGTCGTCATTCTTGGAATCTTTTTGGGCTAATAAAACTTCGTCTTTTACGGATTTCAATTGCCCTTCGCCTTTACCTAAAATATCCCACATTTTCTGTTTGACCGTTTCATACCTTTTTCCGTCCTCTGTCAGCAGATTTGCTACGGATCGTATAAGCATAAATTCATATGACGTCAGATCGGATGTAACCATTAAATCTAGGGCTAGGCACATGTCGTATTCTTTTCCCGTTGGAAGGATTTTTAATTGTTTGGCTTTGGTATAAAGTTTATCAAACTCTATAATATAGTCCATCAACAACTGCCCCTTTTTACGGTGAATAACCTTGATATTAGCATGGGTGTCATAAATATCTTGTTCGCGATCAACGTAAAAACGGCTTTTTAAAAATTCAAGGATTTTGTGGACTCCTTTCTCATCATTCACAAGCTCATCCTGTGGACAATGTCTATAAACGTCTTCGCGAAGGGTGGGCCCGTATTTTTTCGATTCAATTGGTAAATCTTGAGCTAGGTGGTATCCCTGCTCTTTCTTTGGAATCTGTGAAGTTACACTCCATGCCGTGACACATTTTGTCCAGGTGTCAAAACTCGCATAATCTTCGATAAACGGAATAGGTACATGTCTTCCATATCCTGTCCATTTTTCTCTCTCTCCTCCCCCTTTTTCATCTGCCATTTTAGATTCTGGGCTTATTAAATTTTTAGTTAAACCTACGGCCGCGCTTTCCGTGTTGGTTTTGGTATCTTTCAAATCCTCGTCTGATTTGGTATTTTTCAAATCCCCGCCTGATTTGGTATCTTTCAAATCCCTGCCTGATTTGGTATCTTTCAATGATGTATGATGTTTTCTGTTTTTAATAGAGGTCCGTAATCGTTATTTGCATTTTTGCTATAAGGACTAGCGGTTACGCCCCTAGAGGCCTCTAGTGGCACTTTAAATGTTGTTGTTTGTTAAAGTTAATTTTTTATGTACAATACCACCTTATTTGACGTTGAAGTCTCCCATAAATTTAAATTTTTTTTTATTTTTTTGTCATTTCTCTTGGGAGGGTGGTGGTACCCTCCCCCAAAATAGTTATAAACCTTCCCGGGACTTATGAGAAGCTACCCTGTTAAGGAGAACCCGATCGGTTCAGCGGTTAGCGAGATCCTTCAGTACACACAGACAGACAGACAAACATCCTGTTACTTTAGTATAAGGATATATTCGTACTAAATTCGTCAATCTGTCTGTCCGCTAGTAAAAGAGATCTTTTAATTAGGTGTAAGTTAGTTTTATAAATTTTAACTACTGTTTAGCCTTTGCCGAATAACAGTTAACTGTGACTTTTGCTGTCTAGTAACTTTTTTCTTCGTATTCTAGTAATTTATTTTTTTTAATTTCAACTCTTAAAAGTTACTCTATGTTTTTGACCATATATCTCATTATTATTTGGTCCTTTTTTTCTTCCACCCTTATCCTATTCTCATAATATTAATATACCTATCTTCATAACTCTCTTTTACTCAGGAATAGAGGGATAGGTAAATATAATTTAAATCAATCCTCGGATAATTGACTTTTGGAAAGTTTATTCGTTGTTCTGTAACTGCAAATGAATATTACAATAATCGATAAATTATTACTTGGATGTTGCACCAGATTTTCATGCTCTCTAATGAAGTGATACTCAGAGCTAGCTAAAATAACGAAACATGGAGTGGAAAACCTCCCCAACAGCACGAGCGGATTGGACACAATAAATGTATACTTATAGATGTATAATTCAGACAAATACCTGCCTCAAGTCGTGAAGATTCATTTCGTCTTTGTCGTTTTGCTTTTTGCTTTTTGTCTCCTGTAGGGACTCGACCTTGTTTATATTTTCGACACTATTGGCTGATTTAAAACTCCCAATACAAAGTCAAGAAAGTCTCAACGCCCTGTGGACAGGGTTACATATAGAACATGCCCTATCTATGATATTACTTTAATGGTTACACTAATACTTATTTTAAGGCCTATAAGCTTATCTTTTTTCCTCTTTTCTAATTTTGCTTCAAGCAATACAAACGCCCAGTGACCATTTACATGCCATGGTTATTTTAACTCCTCCTTTAAATATTAATATCTGTCTAATTCTATCTATCTTTCTTCATGACGAGCTATCTATCTATTTAACTTTCTTGATGACGAGCTATCTATCTATTTAACTTTCTTGATGACGAGCTAACTTTCTATTTATCTTTCTTGATGACGAGCTATCTATCTATTTAACTTTCTTGATGACGAGCTAACTTTCTATTTATCTTTCTTGATGACTATTATTTTACTATCTAACTATTTATCTATCTAACTATCTACTCAAATATCTAACTATATAAATATCTATTTATGTACCTTAGATTTATCTATCTATTTGTCAATCTAATTATTTTAATAGCTTTCTAACTATCTATATATATAGCTGTCTATCTATTTAAACATCTTGAAGACTATATAATAATGTATACATCTAACTAGCTATCTAACTAACTATCTATCTGTCTAACTATCTATTTAACTAACTATCTATCTACCTTTAAAACTTTAATAAGACACCTGTAACACTTATATCAAATACTTTATGAAATATGTCAAAAACAATTACAAAGAAATGGATCAAAAAAAGTCAAGGTTAATAAATTTTAACATTTTAACTGTCAGAATTGTTCATATTTGGCTTTATTTTTGTCAACTTTTTTATTTCAATGTTCGTTATTTAAAGATTCTATTATTTAATTTTGTATTATCGTTTTAAAATTTTTGATACTTTTTCAATTATTAAAAATGTGTATGTCTCTTTTTAGCTTCCAGCGGTTGCGACCCAAGCATCAAAGGGCACTGAAAAGTAATTGAGAAGGCAGAAAAAATGATTTTAGTTACCCCAATATTCCAATTTAAAATAAATAGCCAAAAACTTTCCCAGGCCATATATGAAACTTCTCTAAATTAAAGTACTCAATCAGTTTATTTTTTAGTGTGATCTTAAAGGGTAGACCTACTAGGGAAGTAACGTTTCAATGGCTAGGTTGTTTTTAAAAAGCCCAATTTTTCCATAAACACAAACTGTTACGTACGTACGCACATATTATAAATGAAGAAAAGTTTACTCTTAAAACACAGATGAAATAATAGTTATTTTTCGCATCGTATTATAAACGGCTTTCCGCGGATATAGAAAGTACAATTATGAGATTAAAACTAGTTCTTTTAGCACCGAGGTGCCGAAGGCGCCGGCTAAAAAAACTGGTTTTAATCTCTTGGTTGTACATTTTTGTATTCGTAGAAAGCGGTTTATAATACGATGCTACACATAGTTTTTTCGTATGAATGAGAACCGGTTCCTATCCACCGGATTCGAATGAATACGAGAAAAAGAACTAAATATAGTTTAGATTTGTAATCTTCATAAGTTTTAAGTTTGTGTTTCAAAATGTCTTTCCAGTATGGCTTCCAAACATATTAATAACTGCAGAATAAGAACCGGTTCTTTGACATGCTGAAAAATCATGCATAGCATCTTATTGATTAAAATTTTCCACGATTAATATCAGCGGAAAGCTGTCTATAATACTATGGTATATATAACTATTATAAAACTGATTTGAAATATTAAAATTGTTATAGAATAGCAGCGCAAAAAAACTATTGAAGCAAAACAAATATTGCAATATTGCGAATATAAAAGCCGCAAAGCTGTCAATCCTCAATCCTTTTAATTGATTTTTATCCATTTAATTGACAGACAGAATGTCTTTGTTTCAAGATTTAATTGGCATTTAAGTAGACGCTATCTGATTTAGGATAAATCAGTTTAGACACGCGATGTATTTTTTTTAAAAATTTTATGATTAAAAGTTGTTGTATGTGTATCTTTTTTGTTAGTATCTCCTTAATATTGATTTCTAAAACAATTAGGCCCATTGTTAGAAGCAAAGAGTCTTTAGTTATAGTATTAGATTGTAAGTTATGCCTATATTAAGCGTCCTATATCTAAGTAATTATCCTTGTAATAAAGTAACAGGATGTGTGTCTGTTTATCTGTTCGTACCGAAGGATATCGCTAACCGCTGAATCGATCGGGTTCTTTTTAAAAGAAGACAGATAGACTAGTCAAATACGCAGGACAAGTCGGGCTCTTTGTTAATGTCAAGAAGACTGAAATTATGAATATACCTACAAACCCTGATCAAACTATAACAATAAATGGTGAACAATTGAAACAAAGCAACAAATTCACCTATTTGGGGAGTGTTATCAGCAGTGAAAATGGCTCAAAAGCTGATATTAAAACCAGGATTGATAAGGCTAGGGTTGCTTTCAACAGTCTACACAACGTTTGGAATTCAAAGAAACTTGCTCTGAAAACAAAAATCAGACTTTACAACAGTAATGTGAAATCAGTTCTTCTTTATGGAGCTGAATGCTGGAGAACTGTGAAAACTGAAACAAATCAACTTAATGCATTTCACAATAGCTGCCTAAGAAGAATTTGCAAAATATTCTGGCCAAACAAAATATCAAACATTGAGCTGTATGCTAAGACCAAGTGCAATAGTATTGAAGCAGAAGTGAAATTTAAAAGACTAAGGTGGCTAGGACATGTGCTTAGAATGAAACAAAATAGGTTTCCAAAAAAGTGCTTAAAATGGAACCCCACCACTGGTAAACGTAAACGGGGACAACCAAAAATGACCTGGAGGCGGAGCACTGAAAAGGACCTCTTTAATTTGGAATTAACATGGGGAGAAGCTGAAGCACTTGCCAAAAAAAGGAATTCATGGAGGAGCAGGGTGGCCGTATTCTCTGGACTCCACAGTCCAAAAGAGAGACGCGCCTGAATCTGAACCTTCTAATTGATCCCGGGAAGGTTTATAACTATTTAGGGGGAGGGTACTACCACCAATCCCAGAGAAATCGAAAAAAATATTTTATAAACGCCGCCCTACGTAATTTTTGCAATTAGCTATAAACATAAGTAAGAAAATCTATAGGCGAAAAAATATTTTTGGTCAATGTTTTTAAAATAAATTGAAAAGAAACAATTTTACGTGTCCCTAGAGGCCTCTAGGGGCGAAGCCGCTAGTATAGGATAGTTTCATAAAAAAATGGTCAGTTCAGACTAAAAACGCATATGTTTGATTAAATAACAAGCCAAAAAAATAAAGACTGATAGTCATTTGATTGCTCGAAATTTGTTTTAAAATCTTAAATAGCATCACACTTTTATAAGCTTACCATCCTATTTTAAAAACTAATTGTGTTTTATAAACATACTAGCGGCTACGCCCCTAGAAGCCTCTAGGGGCACTTAAGGTTGGAGGGGGAAAAGTCGACATCATCAAATTTTAAATTTGAGTTTCAAAAGAGTAAAAAAAATTTGGGGGGGGAGGACGGTGAAAACACCCTCCCCTGAAATAGTTTAAAACCTTCCCAGGGCCTATAAGAAGCTTCACTGTAAAGGAGAACAATATCTGTTCAGCGGTTAGCGAGATCCTTCGGGACGGACAAAAAACGCTTACTACTTTATATAATAGGATTCCAATATCACTTTCTTAAGTATGACGAAGATCGTGGAAAACACTTGACTTCGAATATAAATACTCATTATTGCACCTTTTATACGCCTACTTAGGCATATTATTGATACCTAAATACTTATTTTAAAATAAAAAAAATCAGCTTCTCTTAAAATAAAGATATCTGTAAGATAGGGGGACAAAGTCACTCACGTGACGTCATAAAAATGAGGGATTATCCATCCCTTTTTAAAGGGTTTTCTTTTCCACTTCTCCTCTTATCTCCTTTATTTTTATGACGTTACATGGTGGATTTTTTAGTGACTTTCTCCCCCTACTGATTTTTTCTGTCACTTATTTACTTTAGAAAATTTACTTGCGTTTACGTCCCTAGAGGCCTCTAGTGGAACTTGAGGAAATGGGGAAGGGGGTAAGTGAACCCTACACTTTATATTCTCTAAATTATTTTTTTTAGGGGGGGGGGCGTGGGGGTGATGGTCGATATTTTTTTCCTGTAGCTATTTCTCTTTTGAGGGTTAAGGTACCCTTTTAAAAATATATATTTAAATCTTCCGTGGACCTAAATGAAGCTTTACTGTAAAGGAGAATCCAGCTATATGCGAGATATTAAGTTACAGACTGACAAACATACAAATGTACGTAGTAGACAAACAAAAATGATGTTATTACTTTTATAACTAGCATTACTATTGAATATTGATACTTTTCGCTCAAAAGTATCCTTTTCATTCTTGTTGTTCAAAGAAAATTGATACTTAAATTGACACTTTATGGTTGATACAGACTCATAAAATCTTGCTAAATTTAAACACCTTTTTAATCTTTATTTTTGCAATAAGGTAGGCTTTATTTTATGTAATAAAAGGAATATAAAAAAATATATTGGCTGCGCCTCTGACATTTAGATAAGGAAAGAGAGAAAAATAGCATAAATCCATATGAAAACATGCTTTACGCTCTAAAATGAAATAGTATAAAACCATTCTGGTACCTATGTTTGGCTTTCATTAAAAGGAAAAATTTTGATAAAAGATGTAGGAGAAATGCTTTCTTATTTAAGAATCCAATAGGGAGATTTCATTCAAAGTACCATGTTCAACGCTGCAACATGATCCCTCCCCCTCGATCATATTTGACGAAAATGAAGTAAGGAGGTAGGGGATTAGTTTTTCTTTTGATTGTTTATTACTTTATGTCAGGTTAGGTTAGGTTATATCGGGTACTAAAATAGCCCTGCAGAAAAGTGATGGGCAGGTATAGGCCACACAAAGATTAGGACCCCCCCCCCCCTATATTCAATATATTTCAAATTAAAGGGGAGGGGGATTATCAGAGCTCAACAATCACTTTGTGTTTAAGCACCTCCAATTAATAAGAAATGTCAAATATCAAATTAATTTGCAGTCTTATTCAAGGAAAATATCAAATATTTAAGCTTTTGTAATGTATATTTTATAACAGAAAAAGAAACAGGATGTCTGCCTATTTTAATATTTGGTTCTCCTTTGCAAATTAACTTCTCAGAGGTCCTTGCGAGGGTCTATAACTATTTTTATTGGAAGGGTGCCACCATCCTGCTAAGAGAAATCGGCCATCAAAAAATTACCAGCTATGATCAAAGCTATCCATTGCGGTCGGACGTACGGATGGGTTTATTGACAAACGGCTATAATTTTTGGGGGGGGGGAGTTTATTTTTGAAAATCTGAATTGGATATTTAAATTTTCTTCTATTTATAAACTATTTTTTATAGATTTATTGCTTGCAATTCTTACAATAATTTGATTTGCTTTAATTTTAAAGTTATCCTTTTAATCTATATCTATCTATATATCTATAGTTTTATCCTAGTAAATAGGTTGTGTCGGCCCCTAGTCATGAAAATATAACTTATACAGTGTCCATACTATACGGATAATATTATAGGTACAATAGCAAAAGTATTACAGCTAATCTATAGACTGGTATGTACGTCAATCTGTTTGTCCACAGTTCACTAGCAGGATGATTTCTAACATTCTCTTTTT
Source organism: Acartia tonsa (assembly GCF_053477335.1). Lineage (NCBI taxonomy): Eukaryota > Metazoa > Arthropoda > Copepoda > Calanoida > Acartiidae > Acartia > Acartia tonsa. The sequence goes on along the minus strand of NC_137266.1, from coordinate 9,627,493 downwards.
ATGAAAAAAATCTCGATATAGCTGTACTACTCGTGGACAAGAAAAATCTAACAAAAGCTTATTCTTATTGATAATGCCGGCCAAATATTGTCTTCATGGTTCCTACCCTAAGAGCATAATCTGCTATTTATATTTTTGAACAAAGGATATTTTTAAAAACTGTATGATATATTTTTTTCATTCGTAGTTTCGTATGTGCACTAAAATCTGAGTTATAATAAGCTGTATCCCTTAAAAGGAACCACCCCGTAATGAAATCTATTTAGCACAGCGATATGGTGTCCTTGTAATAACGAATATTTTTTTTTAATTTTTCAACTTGGCAAAAGGGGTGAGCTTTTATACCTTTGGCAAAATCTAGGGTGGTGGATACGCTCCCCTAAGTGTCCACAACCCTACAACCTTGACAAGGAATTTTGAAAGTAAGATATGTACGTTTTTAGTGTCAAAGCTACTCTATAACTGATCGTGTTTGTTCATATGTCTATCTATAACTCAATTTTTGTACTATGCTTTCTCTTAAAGTTGTGAATTGGAATGTTTAGCCGTTTACAAACTCTCACTGAACATACATTCATACACACACAATTAGAGTAAAACACTAGAGGGAGAAAGGGTTAAATAACTGTATCTCCCCATCGCAACCGCCTAGTGCAACCTTTTTATTAACTCAATGAAAATCAACCAGTGGTGTCGTTTATATTAACACAGCCAAATAGCAAAAAGGAGACGAAAGTGGTCTTTGAAAAAGGAAGGAAGGTAGTTGTCTGTATATACATATATACTGTAGAATTAGATCTGATCACACACATACACCCAACTACTTTAGTTTAAATGATTTGCAATTTTGTATGATAACACGGTGAATAAAAGTGTAAAATGGATAGCCTGATATCTAGTTGCCGAAAGTGTACGCAGTTTCCTGGGTGTTTCCTCATCCTAGCTCAATATTTACTACTAGCTACAAATCTTCAAACTTCCCTTAAAAAAATCAAAATTTGAATGTGTAAACGATTTATACATTATACATTATAAATTTGAATTTTTTAAATTTTGATTTTTTTTTTTGAAGTTTGAAGCTTTTTTAGCTAGTAGTAAATATTGAGCTAGGATGAGGAAACACTCAGGAAACTGCGTACACATTCGGCAACTAGATATCAGGCTATCGTAAAATGGTGTTTAGAACTAACATAACTAAACTCTATACAACACAAAACAAAGTGGTGATAAATTTTATCTGAAAGTATTAGATCTCTAGATTTTTGACCAATTTTGATTATTCCTAGGACAACAAGGTACAATGTTAAAAGCGAAGCATCTTTGTAATTGAGCACAAAAATTTGCTTAAGAATTTTACAATTTATAAAAATACAATTTTAAATACGCTTTGTTCGTTTGTCCTATCGTCCGAACGACATAATTCGAATTTAAAATATCTTTTTTTCGTCAAAATTATTGTTAAATAATGTTCTTATGTAAATAGTGATTATGTCTATTTGTCAAAAGAGTCACAACGATCTTAAATAGCTGCCGAGAAAAGCAAGTTTTTCCACAAAATATTCCTCAAACAATTGTAGATAAAATAACTGGGCACCGTGGCATAAATTCGTTTTGCCTTTTTCAGAGGTTTCATTTTTTTGGCCAGCGCCTTTAGAACCTTATTGTTGATTTATTCATTGAAAAATACAATTTTTCCTTCTATATTAAAAAAGAAATTTTTAAATTCAAAACATCTATGATTTTGGTAACATGTAGGGCAGCAATAACAATCTACTTTAAAAAAGAATAGTTTGTTTTTCCTCTATATTATTGTGGGGCTTGCGGTTAACGGGGGATGACATTATTGTAGATTAATTTAGCTTTGTTGTCCTACCCCTTCCTAAATATATAAATAAAAAAATTACTTTTATGGATTATTTTATTTGTCAATAATTTTATATTCTATGACATTTGCTAACAAAAACAAGTTTATCCTAATCTATATAATCGCTGCGCAAAAAATAATTAAAATAAAAAAATATCTTACATTTTTTAAGTACATAAATATTCTATGTATTATTTTAAATCTACACCTTATTAATCTTGTTATATTTTTAGAATATATTGTTTTTGAGCATGAAATCTTTAAGTAATTTATATTTAAAAGCGAAGCTATTCCATATTTAGGATGTGGGTTCCATATGTAAATAGTCCATTTAACAATAAATTATGATTCTTGCAATGATCAGGTTCCAGCCCTATAAAAATTAGCATGAAGTCAGTATGTCTATTTCAAATACTCTGTTTCAATTTTTCTATCCATCTGCAACCACTAGACAATCTATCTATCTGTGTATTGGACACATTACAAACTTTCCCGATTTTGTATTACTTTTGAGGAACATGATTCCAGTTACGTCATATTTTTCTTTCCCGAAAAAGGGAAGGGGGGAAGAAAATCTCTTCAAAAGAGATGGGAAAAACCCCCTTTTCTCCCATTTCTTTTTTCTCCCCCCCCTTCCCTTTTTTTTCTTTCCCCTTCCCTTTTTCGGGAAAGAAAAATATGACGTAACTGGAATCATGTTCCTCAAAAGTAATACAAAATCGGGAAAGTTTGTAATGTGTCTGTGTATTGTAGCAAAATTGTAAAATTGAAACTTGTATTGAATTTCTTAGTAAACAAGGATAATGACTTCCATAAAAATGGTATTAATTTTATGATTTGTATTTAATGATCGTAGACAATTGTCTGTAATACCATACAATACATGTTTTTTTTCAGTATGGCTAAAAACCGGTTCTGATCCAGCGGATATAAATCGGTTTCGAAGCCATACGGGAAAAATCCAACAGTTCTTTTTATTCGTTAAAAATGCTTTAACGCCAGATCGCATTGTACTAATTTTTTTTTGCAAAGTTTCATGATAATAAGACAATTCTTTCATGTTATAACGTACTGAAGTTTTGCTAGAAAGACTTCTTTTACAGAAAAGCTTCGCTATAGAAAAAAGTTTGTTAAGGCTCTCTAAGTGTAGATTTGCAATTGTAAACTAAGATAAGGTTTTTCGTGATCTGTTCTTTTTCTGCCTTTACGTTTTTCCACAAAATATTTATAAGGAGGATTGTGGTTTTTAAACCGAAGCTTTTCTATAATCAAGGTCGGTCGGCAGGCAGTTAGTACGTCCATCCGTATATGTTTTCGTTAATCTAGACATGTTAGAATTACCCTATCGATTTCAAACATTGCATGGTGACCCCTATAACAGTTAGGTACGGTTTAGAAAGCGGAGGCACTCTATAATCGTTACTAGAAAGTCCGTATTTCCATTTAAAACTTTTTGAATAACAAATTTTCTGCAATTTTGTTTATATTTACAAATTAATATTTTGCTTATTAAGTTTTGACACTCTACAAAAGTTATTGTTTGTCCTTCCTTTTGATTTTAGAGTTCCGCCTTTATAGGTTTTTTTTTTGTTTGGGGGGAGGATTTTTATATTTGTTCTTTGTAAAGTTTTATCTAACTGGTAACTTCTAAGATATTTCCCCTACTTATCAAATTTTAGTCTATGGCAGGTTTTTAACTATTTTTTCTAATTATAAAGAGGATTTTAAAAATTTCAATAGCAAAACGTAAGTTTTTAAAAGGACATCTTAAGGATATATTAGGGGATAATAGTCTGGATAATACAATAGACGATAACTTAAAGTACATGCCAAATGATGAAAAGCAAATTTAACCCCATCTGTAGATCAAATTATTGGTTGTAAAATTTGGAACTAATCAGTCATAATTCAATTAAAGTATACCCAAAGTTTAAGAGCCAACGAAAAGGTAGATGGATTTTAAAACTTTGGGTACCAGTGTATTAGGAAATCCTCCAATTTATGCCAATCAGTGTTCCGTATTCACTACATATCTCTCTGAAACCTAGGCTTACAGTTGTAAAGTATTTTTTGCTCACAATTTTGTATTTTTTTTGCAAGCTTTTGAATATTTTACAAAAGCATCTATTTAGCGTTTGTATTTTTGTTATCTTCACGTTTTAAACTTTCATATTTTCATAATGATTATTTATCGCATCGTATTATAGAGAAACTTTCCGCGGATATGAAAATGAAAAATTATATGATTAAAACCAGTTTTTTTGCCCCTATATGCCGAAGACCCGGGTTTTCAAAACATATACTAATTTTACGATCTTTAGTTTAATATTTCTTGCAAATTTCTATAATACGATGCTATACATGATTTTTCAGTATTGCTGAGAGCCGGTTCTGATTCAGCGGATATTAATCGGTTTCGAAATAAATGAATCAAGTTCGAGAGTGATTACAAAAATTATTTGGGGGCAGCTCTAACAATAAGCTCTATTTAGAGGTTTCGTGAATATTATTGTTCAAAATATTAGAAATAGGTAAAAAATAAGACAAATTAGTTTAGACTTTTTTTAGCAAATGTCATTTCCTTTAAAATATTACTTTTTGTAATACACAATTTAAAAAAATTAGAAAATTACCTTGTCCTAAACTTTGTTTCATTCATATCTTATTCTTTAATGGTGCAAAGTTCGAATTTATTTAAAATCATCCAATTTTTTTTATATTTTTTACACCAGCAGCGTTGCCCCAAGAATCTAGGGGCTCTGTGTTCGAAAGGTAAGTGAAATACATAAAAATAGCCTTAAACCATCCCAATACTTTGATCTAAACTATGTGAAGCTAATATAGTAGTTTATCTTAAGTTATAGACAAAAAGCAATAAACTATAATACCATCCTGTTAATATACGTTAATTTGACTGTTTTTCAGTATTTAAAAAAGTAATAAAATAGTTAATTAAACACATTAATGTTGTAAAAAATGTCAATAAAAGCCATAAAAAATCTATTTGTATTCAAAACGGAATAAATTCTTGTTTTTAATTACCCTTATAAAAAGAGACATATTGTAATATGCATTAAACTATCTCTCCACCTACATTTGTAAAAGCGAAGCTTTTCTATAATTAGGGTCGGTCCGTCCGAGACGGGTTGCTTTTTTCGTCAATTTAGGCATGTTACAATTGTCCTATCGATTTCAAACTTTGCATGGTGATTTCTGTAGTAGTTAGGTACGACTTAGAAAGCGTAGCAACTCTATAATCATTACCAGAATGTCCATACGTCCGTTTTAAACATGTTGATTTTTTACTTTTTTAACAACAAATTTTTATGTGATCTAATTATCTGATTGTTCTGATTTTTGGTATACTGATTTCTGGGACAACAAAGTACAATATTATAAGCAAAGCAACTCTTTAAACATGTCCTGAAATGTTATTATGTCCATAAAATTATCCTGTATTAAGAAGTTTTCAACAATTTACTCACAATTTTGCATTGACTCTTATTCATTTATATTCTGATTATTCAGTTCTGACACTATATAAGTGTTAATGTCCGTTTGTCCTATCGTTTCAGTGCTTCGCTTGTATGGAAGCTGTCATCCTTGTTTAATATTATTTTTCTTTAAAAACCTATTCTTAGTATCTATATATCAATTTATAATAGATATAATATTTTAATTCTTAGATTTTTTTTTACAATTCTATTAAATAATTTAATAATTCTTTTTTTTGCCTGAAGCTTAAGATTCAATTACTGAACCGATTGAGTTCTCCATTTTAGGAAAGCTTAAGAAAGGTCAGAAGCTTTTTCATTTGTAGAATACCGTCTTTGGATAGTTTTAGGCTATTTTTCTGCCTTTTCCTATCTCTTCGAATAAGAAGCCGCAAGTTAAGTCATAAAGTAGCTAGCTGTATGTATATTCTACATAGAATAAAGAAAATATTTTCATTCAAGAAAAATAGAATATCAAGGCAAAATACCATTATCTTTAGAGGACAACCCATAACCTTCCTATCCCCTTATTGATATTTTGTTAAGATATTTCTAATATAAAATATGTTAAAGGATCTTACGGGATAATAGAATATACATTCCTAATGTTAAATAACAAAATTACCCCTTATGTAAATGAAAATTAAACCAACCAAACTCTAGTACCGAAAGTGTTTGGGCCAACAAATAAGTAGCGTTGTTATAAGAATTTTGGGTACTAGTGTCCCATCCCGTAATTTTATGTTAAAAATGGCGCTATCACACAAATTACCCCCCCCCCCATCCTTACATTAAAATAAATTGTAAATTTTGGGAAGGGGTAGTTTTTCGTTTGTTTCATTATTACTTTAAGGTAAGGTTAGGTTAGGTTATATTTTTGGTACTGGATATATTAGCAGAGTTAGGGCAAAGCATGTGTAGGCCTCACAAAGTTATGTCACCCGTAGGGGTAGGGCAGTGAAGGTTGCCCACAGGTGAAACGAGCGATGCTGACAAAATGAATGTTAGTGTAAAATATTAATTGATATGGTCTTTATAAATTAGCATACACTCCACCTAACTTGTGGCTATTTAAATTTTGAAGCAAGTGTGTTTGGCAACCGATAGAAATTATAATGTAGAAATGTAAAAAAAGTTGATTTTTGGAGTCTTTACCAAAGGAAATCGGTAACAACCAAACCGATTAGTTTTCCTTTTAAACCACTTTTCTTAAAGTTATTTATCACATCGTATTATAGACAGCTTTCTGCGGATACTGAAATTAGAAAGTATAAGATATATTCAGTTTTATTAGCTCCGAGTTGCCTGGGATAAAGTTTTACAGCTGACACACTTTTAAATGACTATAATATGATAATGAAATTAACACTACTTTTTAAAATCTTCTTGCTTTCATGAAACGAAATTTTCTGACTAACATTACCCCTAGCATTGATAATAGTTATTTCTCGCATCGTATTATAAACGGCTTTCCGCGGATATAGAATGTACAATTATGAGATTTAAACTAGCTTTTTAGCCCCGAGGTGCCGAGGGCACCGGCTAAAAAACTGATTTTAATCTTATGATTGTACATTTTTATATTCGTAGAAAGCTGGATATGATACGATGCTAGACATAGTTTTTTCGTATGGATGTGAACCGGTTCCTATCCACCGGATTCGAAGGAATACGAGAAACTAAAATTAATTTTCCTCACGATTCAAATTCAGCAAAGCAAACAATAACTAAACTTGCTCTATTACTAGCAATGCGTTTCTACTTTTGTAAGCTATTAATTATTAAAATAGCACTTTGGAAAGGCGTTGCTCTAATTTTAAAAGCCATACAAATGTACAGAAACATTTGTAATAAATATTTACAAAATGTTCCAGCGGAATTTTAATGGGTTTAAGATATTTTTTCAATTTTTAGAAGCATTTAGCTATTTTCAATATGAGGTCTGTCCTTAAGTCCGGCCAGACGTAACAGACTCATAACAGTTAGCTCTTAAAATCAATAAATGTATTTAATAATTGTACTATCGAATTCAAACTTGATTTTAAAACATAGGGTTTTAAATTTTTTTGACAACTCTTTTTTGTCTGTTAAACAAACAATCCTATTCATAAAATTTTTGTAATATTGATTCTTAGAACAACAAAGTAAAACTTTCGAAGCATCTCCATAATCAAGTCCTAAAAATGTAAGTATGTCTTAAACAGTATACCTGTATTCAAGAACATCCTCATCAAATTTATATATAATTTTGTTAATACTTTTATGAATGTTGTCATCCTTGTTTATATGGTTTTAAGAGTTGATTAAAATTAGTACCTTGAAGGAAATCTTGACAGGAATCATTTAATTTCTTAATTTGCTAACATTATCCCTGTAAAAGGCTCCTGTGGCCGCAATTTTTGACTTAGAGACTTCAAATTTTAAACTTAAGATTTTCTTACATGTCTACATAACATATTAAGATTTCACAAAGAAACGCCGCCGTTTTCCCGCCGACTGCGGCGGCTAGCAGCTGCTAATTACAGCTGCGGCCGCTGAACTTTACATTTTAATATTTCTAATATAAAATTTACATAAAGATAAACATTTTCTGCAAAAAAAATTTCCTTCTAGCTCTAAAAATAAGAAAATTACAGCCTTTTGAATTTTTTAAGTAAAAAAGAACCTAAAACAAAGGTTGTTAAATAAAAGGGTGAAAGAAGCGAAAATTGACTTTGACTTACCTAAGTTCGGAAATTGATTATCAAACAGGGGACTTGCACAAAAAAATTTAGCCCTATAGCTTTAATAGGAACTGAGATAATAAGGGGGGGGGGGGCTTGAACGCCCCCCCCCCCCCCCGTCCGATTAAGGTGCGGCAAGGGGCCCGACTGTTAAGGGATATTGCACATTAAACATTTTGACTTTGTCCATTTATGGGGAATTGAAGGGGTGAAGATTTTATTAACAATACCAGGACTGAAAATTATTGCTGATTTAGAACCTAAGATAAAGAAAGGTGGACATTTTATTTTTACTAGTTTTCACGGACATTAATAAGTTTTCCTAAATAATAAAAGATACAATGTTTTCTATAAGTAGCGCAGCTTCGGAAATTATCAAGTTAAACAACACCCATTGGACAACCAACTCTTTGATTTACGACCTTGTCCGAGAAGTCTCAATTGTACATGGTAATGAGTCGTGTCTGTTTTGGGCCAAGCATTCCCTATACTCATTTATGACTGGCATAGCAGCAGTAGGAATCATATTTAACATTTCGTCTATAAAAATCTTAACATTCCAGATAATCTACTGATATAAATTTACAACACGAAAAATAAGCTTTTTTGGTTTTTTAAAAATGCAAACGGACATACTATTTCAAAAAAACATGAATAGTGATGCAAAAATTTAATAAATCTTCTTTTAAGAAAATATAGTTTAGAATGAAGTATTTTTTTTACAATTTTACAATTTTGTTTGTCAAAATACACAAGGACTCTGGTAGGAAATTGACAACTTATTCATACGTACTGTACTAAATCAATCATTACTTGGACTAATTTAACCAAATTAGGTTTTTTTTAGGTTTTTGATATTTCATACAACCCCCTTAAGTTATTCATTACAGTAAAATACAATTTTAAAATTTATTTACTGTGTAAATATGCATAAATATGACGTTTTTACTGACAATTATGTTGATTTTTACTCAAAGCATATATCTTGTAGACAATAAAATGATTATAACTTTCGTTCTATTTAAGATAAATTGATGAAATAAAAAGTACATTCAATTTTATTAAGCTGAAAAGTCACTTATTGATATTAAGAAATAATAAACCCCTTTGAGTGGGCTAGGGGGGGGGCGCGTTGAGTATCGAAATAAGAAACTAATGTAAATTTCTTTTCTACGTGGGTTTTAATGATTCATATAGCAGCCAAACTGTTTTAGGCAATACCCATTTGTCTGTCTGTCCCTCTGTCTGTCTGTCCTTTTGTCTGTCTGTCCCACCACTTGTCTGTCTATCTGTCTAACTGCCTCTCTTTTGGATTTTAATGAATCATCTAGCATAGCCTAATTGTAATTTGTTAATGCCTCAAAGACTCTCTGTTACTTTTTACCTGTCCCTCTGTCTGTCTGTCTGTCCCTCTGTCTGTCTGATCATTCACTGGTTCTCTATTGGATTTTATCTAATTAATTGTCTATTTTAGTAAAATTTTGATAATTCTTCTTGCCCGTCTGTCTGTCTATCTACTGAGCTTCTACCCTTGGTCTAACAGACTTATTCACTTAATTTATAAAAAATTAGATTTAACTAATAATATGGTGGTATCTTGTACCAAGAGATACACAAATAACCTTGTGTTGAAAAAAAACAAATAAAAAATAATTCAATTCTTCTATGAAGAAAAGTGTAATACATGTTCCTTTATTCTCTTTGTACATCAAAAATATGTTTCAAATTTATAATATCAGGTTATATTCCATTATTTTATTAACAACTAAATTTTTTGACACCCCACTTATGACTTTTAACAGCCCCCTTTAACTAAAATCAAGGGTGATTTTATTAAGATTTTACCAAACCTACTTTACATAAGAAATTTATTACATTTTAATATTTCTTTTTATAAAAAGAGGATTGGGATATATCTCCCTCCCAACATTAACTTTAAAAACTATTGTAAAATATATTAAAAGTTATAAACATATATCAGTCAAGATCATTAAAGGAATTAACTCAAGTTTGAGGGGGGGGGGGGGGGCTTAATGCAACCATCTCGTAATCAATGCACAAATTGCACTTAGAATTCGAATTTTGTTACAAAACTTGGTACATCTATTTTCCCAAAATGGAACAAAAAGTTGCAAAAGTGACGGCTAACAGCTGGCGGCTCAGTCATTTAGCCGTTTTTGGGCTATATTCAGGGCAAAACTATCATTAATTGCATAGGAATCAACTTTTGAAACATATTTTTGCTTTAAATATCCATTTTTAAAATTTCTTGTACCAGCTGCTAGAACTGGCTGAAAATGGCTGGGAGTGGATAAGAGTATGAAGAGTATATAGGGCTTGTGACATGTCTAGGGGTAGGTTTTTATTGGTACTGAGCTCAAAAATACTACTATAAATAGTGGGGGTCCATCAATTTGGCAGCTAAGGCTGTTACACAGACTGTTAAAAACCTACCTAGAGACACGTCATAAGTCCTATCTACTCATTCTACTCTTGGCCGCTCCCAGCTGTGCTGCGGCCATTAGCAAGCTGCCAAATGAATTTTTTTGTGGTATTTTAAAAATTAATAAAATAAAATTAATGGTCTTCTTATCAATAAAGGGGGGTTTGGTGCTGGAGGGTGGGCAAAATTGATATATATTGAGCTAAAATTTTTAAACTACCTGGTCCAGTAGTTACTGCATCTAAAAAAAAAACAAAATTAAAATTTTTTTTAAGTTAGGTAAGAAAAACTGCAAAAATGGAATTTGACTTTGCAGATTTCTTGCTACACCTTCATATGTTATATTCGAGACTGCTCCATATTATTGGTAAATTTCAGGTTTATATTGACATACTAGAATTGAAATTTTGTAAAAATCTTTAAAATTGAGATCACACAAAAGAACTAAAAAAACATTCTTTTTGCAGATTTCAAAAACTTTGAAGTGCTTGTGAGGTCACAATTATTGCATCACAGAAAAAAATATTTAGCATGGGTCATTTTTTTGCTTAAATCAACCACATTTTTACTGGGGGCAAAAATTTTTTCAAAATTTTTTCATGGTGGGATGATTTAATCTACAATATATACTTTTGGCTGTTGACAGCTGTTCTCAGCCATTTTTGGCAGTTTTTAGCTGTTATGACAGTGAAATCTAGAAATTAAAAAACTGTTTTTAGTAATATGTCCTTGTCCATGAAATAAAGTTTAATTCCATGGAAATATTCAATTTTTTATATCCTTATAAGCCATTACCCAGTTGCCACTATTTTTGGTAATATTTTCCAGCTCAACACCCCTTAAAACTTATCCCTAATGGATGATTCCTACCTAATTATTGCTGGATTTGCCCTGAAAATAGCCCAAAAATGGCTAAACAGCTGAGCAAACAGCCCTTAGCTATTACTTTTCCAAATTTTTGTTCCATTTTGGGAAAAAAGATCTACCAAGGATTACTCATGCCAAGTTTTGTAATGAAATTCGAATTCTAGGTGCCATTTGTGCATTGATTACATGATGGTTGCCTTAACTCCCCCCCCCCTTAAGCTTAACTTTTTGTTAAATTTTGAAAAACAGACCTACTAAGGATTACACATGCCAATTTTCATAACAAAATTTGGATTAATTGATTATGGGATGGTTGCATTAACTACCCCCGTTTCCCCCCTCCATATGTATGAGAGTTTCCTCATGTCTCAATTTACTAATTAAAAGTTGTACAGTACAGTTGTACAGAATATTGCAAGATTTTTTTAGTAAAGTCTGGTAATTAATTTATCTAAAAATAGATAGCATAGAATTATCTGAATCAGTGACTTGCTTAAATACACCCTCCTTAAACACCCCCAACCCCACTTTATTTTAAGGGGTGTAAATTTATTTCCTTTATACCCCCTTGGAATTTATAGAGGGGTGTATCTGAGGGTGTAGGCTCTTGTCAAGAGGGTGGACATGGGTGGACACCTAGGGAGGTGTATCCATCCCCCTTAATTTTACAAGGGTGGTGTAAACAACCCCTATACCAACCTTTTGCACGCCTTTGATCTTAACTATACTTTTAGAGTATATAAAGTTGTAAATTTAGTAACTATTCTACAAAAATTATCTTCCTAAATTGATATATGATTTTCAGGGTAATCTCCGGTGGACTAAACATTAAAATTTTATAGAAAAAAAGATATCTTTGGAACATGCATGTCTTGAAATTATCCCCCCTTTGTACTCAATACGCATTATTAATTCTAAGTGCGTCAATTTTGCGTTTAAAGATACCCTTAGTTTAAGCATTAATTTCAGCCAAAAAATGATGAAAAAAGATAATTTTTTTTTGATAAAATGATAAAAGTATATGTAAAATGAAATAACCAGCAAAAAAAATTACAAAATTACGTTAAATAGAACGAAAATTAGAGTGTTTTTTATGCCTTATAAAATGCGTATTTCTCATGAAAATTGTAACGATTTAGTGTGTTGAGTAAAATATTTACAAACTTCCCGCTTTTATAAGTAGCTAGAGCCTTTGTGAATACTTATCTGTGTCTCTTAAGTTAGTAAAAAGTTTTTGCTATAGAATTAAATATTTTATTGCAAAGATTAGGCGACTGATTTTGTCACTTTAAACCAAGGGATTGAATTTTTTTACACCACTAACGGCGTTGCCCCTTGCCTGTGTCTATAGAGAGAAATATAATTCTCTTGAAATACTGATTCAGTCTTTAGCGTTATTTTTACATGGAAAGATGATATAACAACGCTACAAATCGACACATATTTGTCAATTTTTTGTAGTATTTATTTAGCACGCATATTAATGCAAAACCCCACAAATTCTAAACAAATGGAATAAAATGCACGATTCTTTTTATAAAATATTTGAAACCTTTCATTTGCTCTAGTTAAAATATAGTTTTCAATTCGTAGAATACTTTGTTCAATTATGAACAAAATATATTTTTTGTAGCTCACCACCTAGTATCTAAAGGAATAAGACAATGGCCGAAAAATTCAAGCACACCCAAAATTATGATTTACAAAAATACTTCTTCTGTAGATTGAATTTAGTGGTTAAAACGTTTAAATACTCATCTTAATGAATCAACTAATCATTATTCACAAAAGTCACCAAAGTGGATAAGTCAACGAATAAGAAAACGCCATTTTAAAACTTTGGTGGGTAATAAAAAGTCCATTGTTCCCTGTCTCTATCCTTTCCTTCTATCCGTTATTACATAAATCCCTACTAGATTATTTTTTTTGTTCAAAAATTTGATTATTCTGGTTCGTTTAACCAATTTTTTTTTGTTGAATGACGGATTCTTATTACTTACTAATAGGCACTGTCAGGGATTGTCAGCCGCGCGTAAGCCTCATGTAAGCCTCAGTGAAATCGACATCTTATCACTCTAAAATTCAGCTGGATATCTAAACCTGAATTTTATCAGACAATCCTTCTTTTTGAAATTTCTTTTTTTTGCTTACAAGTGGGTTTAAAACTGAGGCTTATGCGCGGCTGAGGCGCGGCTGCCGACCCCTGGGAACTGTCATTATTGACCTAATGTTTAATATTAACATAAAATACAATGAAAGTTAACATTTAATTTTTGTTCTGAAGTTAAAAAAAAAAGTTTGTTTGACTTTCGACGTAAATTGTGTTTACATTTCTGACTTTTGTTTTGTAATTTTACCCAATACTTTCCATTGTTCTGCTGATTATATGTTTCAAAAACATCTTTAATTTTTTCTTTTTACATCTTATTTAGTTTTATGGGTTATTTTAGCGATTTTAAATGGTTTGTTAAATTAAAGCACATAGTGTGGTCTTCAACTGGGTGACCCTTCAAGGTTTACTGGTGTACAGTGACCGTCAATAGTTCTGTGATTATGAGACTTATTATTTTTAACTTGCCATTTATAGTCTTTTACATAAATACTATATGAAAGGGGTGGAGGGGGGGGGGGTGAGCATATAATTTTATCCTTAAAATTAAAATTATAAATTTTAACTATACCTTACTTAAAGTTCTGTTTTACATTTAGACCATAAGTAAATGTAGATGAATAAAAGAATAAATTTAGACCCCAAGTTTCTTCAAAGTGCTCCACAGGGTAAGAGCACCTTACATATAAACCATATTGGAGGGAAGATTTTGTGGTCGCTAGATACTTCAAGGGGAAACATTAACAAAGCATTTTAGATTGTTTTCTCTTTTCTTATTACCCAAGTTTTCTTCCATTCCTGATATTTTCAATTGAAGTTACTAGAATTTGTTCAATTAAACTTGCAGATTTCTTCTGTTGTCAGGAATACCTTTTAATGACCTCTCTAATGTCAAGAAAGGTCTTAGTAAACTTACATCCACAATACTCTACACTATATTAATGTTTTTTAAAGGCTTTCCTACTATTGCAATATAATTATACTAGCAGCTTCGCCACTAGCCTCAGGGGCTTTTTTCCTGAAGGTTCAGGGGAGAATTTAAAAATGTTGTTTACATTTTTAAAAAATACTTTCTGTATTTTATAACTTTTTTATAACTCTATATAACTTTTTATATTTATTTATATTATTATATTTTTTCTTTTTTTTAAAAATGTTTTTCAAAATTTCTTTGTTATTAGCCTTTTTGGGGCTTCGCCCATAAAGGAAAAGGAAGGTTTCACAACTATTTGAATTTGTTAAAACAAAGTTTAAAAGAAGGAAAGAAATTTAAAAAGAAGAAAAATACTTGAAAATATAAAAATTTATAAAAATATATAAAAACATTAAAATTAGAAAAAATAAGAATTTTTTGGTGGGTTGGGGGGAGTCCCACCCCCCAAGAAAATAGCTTAAAACCACCACAGGACCAATAGGTATATACCCTGAATAGTAGAATCCAATCGGTTCAGTGGTTACCAAGATCTTAAAGGACTGACGGACGGACGGACAGACATCATTCTACCTTGTATTATAGATGTAGAAACCATTACCAAAGGATATATCAACCTTAAATGGGTTATCCTTGGCCTTAATATTAAAATGATAAAATAATAACGTTACTAGAAGACTTTATAGCATTAGAGTAAGTTTTGTATACAATCTGAGTGTACAGATTTACAGACAAACTTCCTATTATTTTTATATAAGGAAAATGGTGTATAAACCATTACAAAAGATTATATATTTGATATTTTACAATAAGACTGCAAATTCCTTCATAATTGAAGATATCATATTAATTGGAGGTGCTTACACAAAAAGTTCCCGTGATTCAGTGGTTTGACAGATCTCTTGGTACAGACAGATAGAGACATAGTCAGAAAGACATCACGTTACTTTTAAATAAGGATTACACTGTGGGCTAGAATTGAATCAAGACAAAAGTAAGTGCCGAGCACTGAGACCTGTGTATGGTGAAAATAGACATAAAACCATGATGATTCCAGGTAAAACCAAAATATTTCAGCGGGGGCTTTTTGAGAAAATTAGATTTGAAAATTTCAAGTTCAATTTTCACCCCCTAGGAGTTGCCGCATAATCAAGACAAGAAAAGCAAATATTATTTATTTTAAATTTTGAACAAGTTTGCTTTTATAAAGTTCTTCATAAAACCACTCCTGTAGGGAATTAATAAATGGCCATTTTTATCACTTGCTTTGCAAAGGTCACGAAAATTCAGCCTAAAATAAATCATATATAGAGAGATTTTAAGAAGGACTTCATAAAAGCAAAGTTGTTCAAAATTTGAAATAAATAATATTTGGTTTTACTTGTCATGATTATGCGGCAACTCCTAGGGGGTGAAAATTGAACTTGAAATTTTCAAATCTTATTTTCTCAAAAAGCCCCCGCTGAAATATTTTGGTTTTACCTGGAATCATCATGGTTTTATGTCTATTTTCACCATACATAGGTCTCAAGGCTCGGCACTTACTTTTGTCTTGATTCAATTATAGCCCACAGTGATTAACTTGTTCATGAATCTAGGGGGCTTGGTGTCGCTTCAGGTTCTAGATATCTCCAGGCACCTTGAAACATACTATGCTTATGATTGCGGTGTTTAGCGTCCCTTTGCCAATCAGACAACCAAACCTTTTGATAGCACGAATTTTTTCTGAGAAGTCCTAACTGCATGGTAGTGAGTTGCGCCTGTTTTGGGCCAGGGCATTCCCCCTACTCTAACTATTTATGTTGATCACCTGACATAGCACCAATAGGAACAATCTTTAACGTCTTTAGTTATGACGCGGTGTTGGACTGAAATTTGAACCAATTTTCTTTCCAAAAATGAGCAGAAAAGCTACGTGTTATGCCACATTCGCCGGTGAAGGATTGGGACTATTCCCGGATTAACTGACTAGAAACCAGGACCGATAGGTATATACCCTGAAGAGTAGAATCCAATCGGTTCAGTGGTTACCGAGATCTTAAGGGACAGACAGACGGACAGACGGACAGACAGACATCGTTCTACTTTGTATTATGGATGTCTTGTTTCAAACTTCAGTAGCCAAATCTGTTGAGAAGAAATGCATTCCTTGACCAACAATTATCACCTCTACCCTCTCATTCGAAAATGAAAACCCCCCCAAAAAATTCTTTCTCTTTATAAATCTTAAATCAAAAGTGAGGGGTGGTCAAATTAATTGCTCCTAGAGTCAACAAGGGGCGTAGCCGCTAGTAACTAATAAGGTGACATTATATTTGATGCAAGTAAAAGAAATAGAAAGGCAAACAACCATAGACAATGAAATAAAAGGATGAAAAAGAAAGCAATGCCAGTAATATGATAAGAAACATAGATATTCTAAAATAAATAATTAGGTAAACAAAAACAAACACAAAGTAAGACGGAAAAGAACAACGTTGGAAGATACGTAGGACAGTAATTCAACCATTAAAAGTTAATATAAAGCTCTATAAGAAATTATACACATGTTATATATTAAAAATAGTTTTTCATAGCAATATCTATCTTGCAATTGCAACACCTCCACAAATTTGAACTGTATGAATTAAAATATGAATTGATTTAGTAATTAAAAAATAAATATTTGATTTCTTTGAATTATATATATTAACAATTTTAGAAAATAATGAAGTTGGCATTGTTTTTGTTTATTTTATCAAATTTATCTTAAAATTACAATTACATGAACTTTGATAAAGGTCCTAGACAGTTTTAGTGTTTTAGTGGATGGGGAGTTATAGGGTACATTGCCAAGAGAAAACACCATCCTCTTTTTTTCTTTCTTTTGTTATTTTATGGCAAAAGATAAATTGGTGGGTGCAGGGTCATCCAGGTAAAGAGCAAAAATATTTTTTTGACTAAAACAAAGCATTTTATCATAGCAAAATACTAATAATTCCTCTAGTAGTACATCCTTATATGAAATACAGGTGTTCAAGTCACTTTCAGGTTCCAGGTATGATCCTGCAGGTCCTGATCCTCCAGGTCTCCAGAAATCTTTAAAAGGCTCCTGTGGCCGCAATTTTTGACTTAGAGACTTAAAATTTTAAACTTAAGCTTTTCTTACATGTCTACATAACGTATAAAAATTTCATGAAGATCCGCCGCCGTTTTCCCGCCGACCGCCGACTGCGGCGGCTGGCAGCTGCCAAGTACAGCTGCGGCCGCTGAAATTTATATTTTGATATTTCTAATGTAAAATTTACATAAAGATAAACATTTTCTGGAAAAAATTTTTTCTTCTAGCTTCAAAAATAAGAAAATTACAGCCGTTTGAAATTTTTAAGTAAAAAATGACCTAAAAACAAAGGTTGTTAAATAAAAGGGTGAAGGAAGCGAAAATTGACTTAGACTTATAAAAGGTCGGAAATTCATTATCAAACAGGGGACTTGCACAAAAAAAGTTAGCCCTCTAGCTCTAATAGGAACTGAGATAATAAGGGGGGGCGTTGAACGCCCCCCCCCCCCCCCCCGACCGATCAAGGTGCGGCAAGGGGCCCGACTGTAAAGGGTTAAGTCGCCTAGACACAAAATTATAACCTTATCTTTGTCAGAAACTTAGGTGGCCGGTAATTGATTATTTTTTTACTATAAAAACACCACATTTCATGGTCAAAATCTCAAAAAAAAGGTTTAATTTGCGTAATTTTTAAGCGTAAAATCATAGTGGAAACAAATGAAACTAATACAAGCTCAGATGTGTTTGGTTGTTGAGCTGATTCAGCCTTTATGATTGGCTGGAAATAATAAAGTACTTCAAGTACAATTTTTTTTTTGATTTTGACTATTGTAAAATTGTTGGCAACCTAAATGACGAAAATAAGCTTATAATTTTGTTTAAAATTTCTAAATTCTAAATTAGCAATACAAATCTTTTAAAATTTTCATGCTACATAAAATGTCATTTTAAAATGCCTACAACTATTTTGTTATTAAAGCTGAAGGCTTAAAATTTCAGGTATTGGGTCTACTTGTGGCAGTCTTTAAGCAATTGGATCGATGTATTTCTTGCAGGCTTCCTTTAAGTGTTTCAATTATTTTTCAGTTTGATTTGGAGATAGTTTACCCTTCACATAATTGAACAAGCATGTCTCTTTGATATCATCCTTTCCTTTAGAATTGTTTATCAGAATCACATTCCCTTTTCCCTTAGTATTCCTATAAATGATTACATTAGAGTAGTATAAGAATTCCAGCTTTTAGTACCTCAAATTTTTCATCAGATGGAGGATTTTATATATTTTTATCTGGATCAGGTAGAAAATAATTTGAAATCAAAGTATTTTATTGTTAACCCCTTACAGTCGGGCCCCTTGCCGCACCTTAATCAGTCAGGGGGGGGGGGGGGCGTTCACCCCCCCCCCCCTATTATCTCAGTTCCTGTTAGAGCTAGAGGGCTAAACTTTTGTGCAAGTCCCCTGTTTGACAATAAATATCCGACCTTTTATAAATCTAAGTCAATTTTCGCTTCCTCCACCCTTTTTTTATTTAACAACCTTTGTTTTTAGGTCTTTTTTACTTAAAAATTTCAAACGGCTGTAATTTTCTTATTTTTTAAGCTAGAAGAACATTTTTTTTCCAGAAAATGTTTATCTTTATGTAAATTTTACATTAGAAATATAAAAATATAAATTTCAGCAGCCGCAGCTGCACTTGGTAGCTGCCAGCCGCCGCAGTCGGGGGTCGGCGGGAAAACGGCAACAGATCTTCATGACCTAGAGGATCAGAACCTGCAGGATCATACATGGAACCTGAAAGTGACTTGAACACCTGTATTTCATATAAGGATGTACTACTAGAGGATATTTAGTATTTTGGTCTGATAAAATGCTTTGTTTTAGTCAAAAAAACATTTTTGCTCTTTACAAGGATGACCCTGCCAGGTTTGCTGGCATCCTGTACCCTCCAGGATGGAGATATTCAAAAATTTCCAACTCTCAGTTATGTGTCATACTCATACTTAAAAAGTCACGCAGTTTGGGCTCTTTATCTTTCACACACAGAAAATGAGATAGAAAAAACCGAAGGGGAGGGCGTACAACGCCCCCCCTCCGACCGTTAAGAGTTAATTAAGTCAACATTCTACATATTTTCACCAAGTTTAATAAAGACTTGCTATTTTGTTGGGTTGCTAGATCGATTCCTAGATTTTACGTTTTCTTCTTAGCTTAATGCTTCTAAAGATATTATACATTTCTAAAAAGGTTTCGTGATTTATTTAATTTATGTCTTTTTAACAGACTCAAAGATTATTTTTTCCAGATTTCTATCAATAAATTGTGAGCTTCGCTACTTATAAATGTTGTCATCCTTGTTAGTTTTTTATTCTAGTGTGGGAGTTATATCCTCATAGGTTATATTGCCCTCAGGAACACCCCCCTCCCCTATGTTATTTTTGTTTAATATTTTATGACAAAAGTTAAATTGAAGGGTGCAATCAATCCCCCTAATGGAAATAAATCACTCAGAAATGCAACAAAGAATAATCAAATAATTGATAAGAACTATCCATATACCTGAAATTAATGATAATGTACCCTCTACTTAGTGCATACTTTTGGAGGCTTGTCTTTTACATTTTTCTACAGCATACATAATAATCATAATAAAAATGCTATGATAATTCTATTTTAAATAGCTGCCAGCCGGCCGCCGCAGTCGGCGGTCGGCAGGAAAACGACAACGGATCTTCATGACCTGGAGGATCAGAACCTGCAGGATCATACATGGAACCTGAAAGTGACTTGAACACCTGTATGTCATATAAGGATGGATTACTAGAGGATATTCTAGTATTTTGGTATGATAAAATGCTTTGTTTTAGTCAAAAAATATTTTTGCATTTTACCTGGATGACCCTGATTTTTAAAGTAAACTGAAATTAAACTAAAGTCATCCTTATAAACTCTGCTTTGCTTGTGATTGCAAGTAATTGTGATGCAAAGAAAAAAAGTCCTGCTTCTTCAGTATAGTTTGTAACAATTCTATCATAATTTTAATGATTTTTTTATAGTTTAATACTAAATAAGCTAGTGGCGAAACAACAGCTAAAAGTATAATTCATAAAATTAAGATGTGTTTCAAAAATTATTTATATTTAGCAATATATTATAAAAAAAGAAACCGTTTAAAGAAATGTTAAAAACAAGGGTTTATTGTTGACTAAAGATTATAATATAAATAAGATTAAAGATAATCATCAAATTATTTTTGTTGTTTAAACAGTTATAATATGTATCTTTTTTTTCTAAAGAAATAAAAATTATTTAGAGAGCATTAAAGCTAAAAATATTTGGATCTACTGCAGTTCATGGTAAAATATTGCTGGTAACGAATGCTTCCTAGTTCTTGGCAATATTACAAGATTCCTGGATCCAGCAGCACGCAAATTCTCCTAAATCCTAGGTTCCTGTTAGCTGGCAATCTGCAAATTTTCCAAGTTACCAGCAATGACAGAAGATTACTGGCTTACAGGAGTTTTTACCCCATACCCTTTTTCACAATTTCTTAGGGGGTAAACAGCAACAATTAATAAGGGACAGTAATTTCAATTATTTTAAGTGCATTCCTAATAGAGGTGGGCACAGTGGGATCTTTTGAAAAAAAACTGGACATCCAAAAAATCTAAAAGCGACTTTTATCTATCCTAGGACCTAATAATGGCTGTAAGTAGACAGCTAGAAAAGAAATTTTTAAAAAATATTAATTTTTGGCTGGTTTATGCCATTTTTAAAAAAGGTAGTGAAAAATTTCTTTTCAGTTTTGATGATTTTCCAGATTTTTTTACACAATTTTTTCAAAGCAACAAAAAATACATTTATATTCATCTTATGAAAAAAAAAATTTATTGGGGTGCTTTTCAGATACCTGTACCAATGTCTAATTAAAGAAAAAATTTTAAAAAATATTTTTTTGGTGGTGTAAATTGACATTTTGTGAGAAAATTTCACCAAAAATATTAAGATTTTTAACCCCAAAAAATTAGTTTTCTCTATTTTACCCAAAAACGGACAGGAGGCCCCGGGTTTTGCAATAATAATATTAATATGCAACATGTATTGTGTTTAAAACAGTTTTCACAACCTGGGGCCTCTTGTCCGTTTTTGAGTAATTGAGCATTTTACATTGCATGGTTTGAACAATTTCGTTCTTGTTAATTTCAAATTTTCCTTCGTTAGAGGGGGAAGGAGTCATTTTAGAGCCCAAAGTCATCTCTGCAATATTTTCAAACTTTTTAAGGCGGATCTTTCTTGACTTATGCATCATTTGCCTCTGGCGTACCGTTTCGCCGTTATTTGCCGCCGTTGGCGTAATTTTTAACGATTTTTGCCGTTCTCGCGGTTTTAATGGACATTTAAGGGATAAAGGAGTCGTTAAATAAAGATGACTTAAAAATACTTTTATTTTAGCAATTAAATTTGCTAAATTTCATGTGTTCTAAAAAAATTTGTAGTTCTAACTGGTTTTGATCCAGCAGAAATTCAAATCTGGGGATTAATTATAATATTGCAAAAACATTATATACGCATCAGAGAGAGAGAGAGAGAAATATACGTTTGAGAGAGAATATAATATAAGCAATTTTGTTTATATTCTTATACAAACTTCAAATGAAGATAGCTAGACTTAGAATAAAGGTATTAACACAAAATCAAAAGTGTTTTGAAAATTATGTTATTGTTGTTTATATCTGTAAAAAAAAATATTTGAAAACATGCCTTATAAGTGTCCAATTTTACTTATACTGGACCTACCTAAAAATGCCGGGACTCGAACTGGGTGCACCTGACACTATATTCATGTTCACAAACATTGTTTGCATTAAAGAAATATTTACATAGACGTTTATTTTGTTTAAATATTCCTATCCTAACTAAAGTTATGAAGGTTTATAGATTTTTAAAAAATAGGGTAGCTTCGCTCCTCCAAAACAGCAAGACGTACTTACCAAATGCACATTAGAAGTTAACAGGAGCAAAATTTATGTTATTTTTGAGTTAAAGCAAAAGAAATTACATCATTTCGTCAAATACAAGCTTATTTATTGAAGTTTACTTTTGTCTGTACTCTTAATGTCCCGTTTTTTGGCAAAAGATCCCACTGTGGTGGGGGAAGGATTTAAGAGAGTGGGATCTTTACCTTTAAATTTAACTGATCCTATCTTTATATCCACTTTCGCGCCAAAATTTGGGCGGTCATCTTTATTTTTATAATATATTAAAAAGGGGGAAGGGGAGATACATTCGTAATTTTAATCATATTAATTAAGTGAGGCTCTGAAATCAGACAGTAAAACCAACAATTTTGAACGCCTATAGAATGCAAAACTTAATACTAGCCCCTGTAACCTAAAATAATCTAATTATAAAAAAGTGCCGCGGCCAGGTTTGATGGTTTAGTTGGGGGGGGGGGGGGGGGGGGTGACCAAAATTTTCAAAATTGAAAAAAAAATTTTAGAGGATAACACCAACAATTCTAGTGGCGTAACTGTGACATACAGACCATGATAAGAAAAGCTTCACTCTTAATAATTCATTGATAGATATTAATTTGAGTAAAACCATGAAGGTAATTAGATTATGGCGGGAGATTTGTATTTCAAATAATCATATTCCCTCCCCTTTTTAGACTTTCCAATCAACATAAATAGTTAAAAACCTTCCCATTTATAGAATATTTATCATATTTGTCTGGTCTCACCCTCCCCCCTCTCTTTAATTCATTATATACATTTGATCAGTTTAAGGTTTTTAATTTACTATAAATTGTTGTAGAACGGAGCAAAATTTATACCTTATCCTAACTCCCCCAATTAGTACAGAGAAACACCACTATCCTCCCTCCCACATCAGACAAACATGCCAAAAAAGCCACTTCGAGTAAAGTGAATCTTATCAACCTCTAATTGTGGGGTAAGTGTAATAAAAGGGAAACGGGAATTAAAAAGAGAAATATTGCTTTTTAACAGGAATATTTCAAACATGCCAGTGGCCAGGAATATGCATAAATTGCCAGCAACCAGGAAAGTTAAACATTGGTAGCTCCAGCAATATTTCTTGTTATGCTAAATCCAGGAAGCTTCTAATATTGCCAGGAAACAGGAAGCATTCGTTACCAGCAATATTTTACCATGAACTGCAGTAGATCCAAATATTTTCATTAATCTTCTATAGTACCTTTTACGATACACCAACAAATAATTCAATTTTTTTGTGATATATACATATATATCCCTGATATAATTATCTGTTTTTTTCTTCTCCAGATTATTGTAGTTTCTGTTGGAGCTAGGTATCGCCAGTTTGGATTATCTATATAATTTTGAAGGCATAGCTTCCCTATAATTGTTTTGTCAGGGAGTAATAGGTATAACATTATTCATTTAGACAGAGGATAAATAATTTAAAAGTATGTTTATCTGGGTGTCCCTGTCAGGATGGGGATATTGAAAATCCTATTCAATTAAATGTCTAAAATCTATAATCAATGTTATGTTTTAAAAGTGCAGATAGAGACATATGGACAGTAAAACCCTAAATATGCATAAAAAAGCTTCGCGATTCTAAAATACAAAATAAATTTATTATATTTATTTGAATAATAAATGAATAAAAGTAGACAATTAATAAATTTTACAATAATTTTATGTTACATATAATCTAACTTACAATTAATCTCTAGTAGAATTATTTAAAGTTTGAAAGCACTGAAAGATTAGTTTTCTTAAGGTCAGGAAACAGTTTTGAAAGCATGAGAATGAACTTTATCAGAGACCATTCTTGTGCCAGATTGTCCTAAATATCAAAATGTATAAAATACAAAAAATATATACAGACCTGAATTAAATTAATAATATTTTTAGTCATATAATAATTTTTTTTTTTATTATTATCTATAACACAAAATAGAACAATTTATGCCCATCTGTCAGTTAGTTTGAAGCTTAAGTTCTTGGTAACTACAAGGTTGTACTTCTCAGGAAATATATTAACCCTTACAGATCGGGGGGGGGGGGGGGGGGGCTAAGCGGCTAAGGAGCGGTCTGGCCGCTATGACTAGAAAAAGTAATTTTCTCTAAAAATACACATGAACCACCAGAAAAAAAATTTACGTCTTTATCTGTACCAGGAGCCGAGATAGAGGGGGGGGGGGCTCTTGGAGCCCTCCCCCTGGTCATGTGATGGTTTTAGGCTATTTTCTTAAAGGGTGGGACAAAAAAATACCTCCCCAATTTTTTTTCGGCTGGTTAGGTAATTGAAGATGTAATAATTCCCCTACTCACATCGTTTTTAAAATTTCCTTTTGGGGTGAAGCCCCTATAGGCTAGTGGTGAAGCCTCTAGTTTAAATATATAGTAATGGTCAAACCTTTCTATAAAGTTCTGTATATTTAACAGAGTAGATAAAATATTGTATCATCCGCATTGTTGTTAACAAATTCTAAATAAAATAATAATGTATAATTAACGTCTTTGATGTTATAAAAACTATGAAAAAATATAATACAGTTAATTGAATCAATTTGAAAAAAATATCTGTTGTAAAACACAAAGTTTTATTATTTTTTCTTTTTAAAAAAACTACAAATATTTCGGTTGATCAAAAACAGTTCAGTATCTCTTTGGGCAAAGCCCCTAGAGGCTAGGGGTGAACTGCTTGTGTTTAAGTTTGAACCACAGAAAATAAACTATTTCACACTTGAACAAATGTTTGGGAATACAGGTCTGATTTTTGTATTTAATAATAAGCTTTTCATGTGGCTATAAAAAATTAATAAAAAAATATATATGTAAATATATATCTCTACAATAGAATAACATTGCCTTTGTATGATTTTATCTCATGCCTAAATAAGTCACCAATTTTGAAAAAAAACTTACCAAAAACCAATGCCATGTTAGATAAGTCTTATATCCCATTCTGGTAGCCAAAGAAATATCCGCAGAGAAAAACATCATTCCACTTGCCACT
Source organism: Acartia tonsa (assembly GCF_053477335.1). Taxonomy (NCBI): domain Eukaryota; kingdom Metazoa; phylum Arthropoda; class Copepoda; order Calanoida; family Acartiidae; genus Acartia; species Acartia tonsa. The sequence goes on along the minus strand of NC_137266.1, from coordinate 9,602,010 downwards.
ATAATTCTACAAAATAAGTAATCATTTGAAAATTTTTAAATTTGGCTGAACATTTCTAAATCTTTTCAACATTATATCCTGAAATCCTTATTTGGGGATGGGAGATTTTACCCTATCCCCTCAACTACCATGAAGATATAACAGCAATCATCATAGTACAATCATGAAAGTTTAAATATAAACTGCGAACCAAAAAAATAGGCAAGTCTGAATTTTCAGAATATCAGCTTTATTATTGATTTAGGATGATTTTAATGTAAATATGAAATGTAGATTCATCTTTTGGTTACAAGTTTCCACTGTTAATTTTTTCTTAATCAGAACCAATGAAGCACAAGATCTCAAAAACAGCATTTGGGGGTGAACCAAAAAGATATGCAAATATAAAAGAAAATTAATGGGAAAACTTTATTTTTGCACTTTTCTTCACTTTTTTGGTGAGCCAAATGTTATCTAAGTACATGTCCATAACAACAACTTGTCTATTAACCTATGTACCATTTTTTGTAGTCATAGCAATCTCCAATGGAGCCTACCGACAAGAAATAAAACCATCTTCTAAAAACTATAGAATTTACTTTATAAATTGGAGTAAATAAAATGGAAATTTTTCTTTTTTAATACTGCTTGGCTCGAGGCTGCTATGAATACAAAAATTGGACTATAGTTCAGTGTATGGGGTGTCATCATGGGCATGCACTTTGATAACATTTGGCTCACCATCACTTCCAGTAGAAGCATCTTAAAGGCCACCATCCTCCAAATCAAGATTTTATAATGGATTTTTTTAGCACATCAAAAAACATTTTTGTATACTTTTGAGGGTAATTTTTATCTTTAACATGTATTTAGCTTCATCCATAAGACTGGAGGTCAGCAGCTGTCCTCTAAAGTGATAGGGGTGGAATTTTTTTTTTTTTATATTTCTTATTTAGGAAATTCATTAATTTCTACCTCATACAATATTTCATAATAATTAATGCATAAATTATTTTTAAAATTATTAATTTATCAGAATCAATCTTTAAAAGAGGAGAAAAGTGCAAAAAAATCGTTTTTCCTTTGCTTTGTTTCGGATTTGCATATCTTTTTGGTTCACCAGTATTTCCCCCAAATGCTGTTTTTGAGATCTTGTGCTTCATTGGTGCTGATTAATAAAAAAATAACAGTGGAAACTTGTAACCAAAAGATGTATCTACATTGAACACAGTAAAAGTGTCGGTCTGATTATGACGTAACAAAAAAAATTAGCCAATGAGAGGCCATTATTGACCAATAGTAAAATTTATAGTGGCCTCTCATTGGCTAATTTTTTTTGTTACGTCATAATCAGTCAGACACTTTTACTGTGTTCATCTACATTTCATATTTACAGTAAAATCATTCTAAATGAATAATAAAGCTGATATTCTGAAATTCAGACTTGCCTAATTTTTTGGTTCGCAGTTTAGCTTACTTCACATCATCTTATGATTGAATAATTCTTTGTTAAAAAAAAATACCTGCCACCAATTAAGATGTAAAAATATTGAACTGTATGTCTGAATAGGATATGAATATTCTTTCTTGTCAAATTTAATTGAATTTCAATAGCAAGATTATCTATATTTTCATTTAAAAAAATTAAAATTAAACCAATCATTATGAAATCAGGAGATATTGTTAACCAAAAAATTCATGAAAAACTTCACCTGAAATTGATGATGTTGTAATATTTTCTTAGAGCATACTGCTGTAAACTTGAACTTCTCATTTCTCTAAAAAAAAGTAAAAAATTTTTTAGAGTTGATTGTACTACTTTTTTATGAAAATAATAAATATACTCATGCTTATTTTATCGTATTTTATTTTATTGTCTTTTTTTATATTGGAAAATAAATCTAATACTACTACTAATTTGTTTTGTGTTTTATTAAACTTACTTTGATTAACCACATACATTACAATTTGGTATTTGATACCAGAGTTCTTAGATTAAAATATCAATATTTTTATGGAATTAATTCTTATTAAGCTAATTATATTTTTTCATTAAATCATTATAAGAAATTTAATAGCTCTACTGAAGAATTTTGAAATCAATATTAATTGATTTATTATGAATTAGTGTACATTAATTTAGTTAAAAGAGAAATATAAAAAGTACTTATTTCAAATAGTCAAGATAGATATATATATTTGTTGCATGATGGATATAATTAATAGGTGGATAGAGAGGCTAGAAATATGGATTCAATAGTATATTAGATTGGAAAGACAGCATTAATAGATTGCATGGGTATTGGATACAGAGTTAACATAAATTGATATGATATGTAAAATTTATAGATGTATAATTAGATAAGTTAAATAGATTATAAAGTTTAATAAAACATCTTATTAAGTGTTAGATTGAAGTGATAGATAGATAGAAATATAACCTTTCATATTTTCTCATAACTATAAAGACAAAACCCACAAAAGAACCAATACCAACAATTAGAATCAACTCTCCAGTATGTATCTAAAGAAAAATACAGGGTGTTTTTATAATGGAACAAAAGTATTGCTTAATATTACCCACTTGCCATTGACAGAAATTTATAATATATATCTTAATTTCTTTATTGGGTTGGGGAGTTTTGTAAAAGAAAAAAATACTTGTCGATTTTCAACAAATTATGCCTTAAAAACCGGTTTTTCCAAAGTACATATTTTTGGAAGATTTTTGGATCACGGCCAATTTAAAGAGTGTGCAAAAAGGCGTACCTTTTTAAAATTTAAATTGCTTGGCTTGTATTAATAGTAGAAAAATGTGCATATCATTGGAATCGTCTAGTTTTTGGATGTTTAAGAACTATTTCTGTGCTACGTATAGTTTAGAAGCTACGTGGTAAAATGTCCCAACTTACTTAAAACTTTTCAACCTTTCTTACATTTTCCAACGTAGCTTCTATACTACGAATAGCATGAATATGATACATGTATCCCCAAAAACTAGAGTTAAGGCAATTCTAACGGTATGTGTAACAATTTGATTTTTTAAAATTCACGCATTTTTGCATACTCTTTAAATTGGTCATGATCCAAAAATCTTCCAAAAATATGTTCTTTGGAAAAACCGGTTTTTATGGCATAATTTGTTGAAAATCACTAAAAAAATTTTCTTATACAAAACTCCCCAACCCAATGAAGAAATTTAGATTTATAGATTATTAATTTCTGTCAATGGCAAGTGGGTTATATTAAGCAATACTTTTGTTCTATTAAAAAAAAAACACCCTGTATAATTTACTTAAACATAATTTCTACCTAATTAGCAGCTTAATCTGAAATATTTATTATGATAGATTTTTGAAGAAATATACATGACTTTATAACTTAAAATTTAATCTTTTATTCTTAGCAATTGTAGATCTTACAGTGCAAGTGTTTATTTTAATAAAATAAAGTATTGCTTAATTTAACCCACTTACCCTTGCCTTAATTTAATCACTAGTACTTTATTTGCTTAATTTGCTTGGGTAGTTTAACATCAGAAAGAAACTATTTCTTGGTTTCAACACATTATGCCTTAAAATTTTATTTCCAAGTTGATTTAAAAATATTAATAGATTATCACTAAAAAATTTGACCAATAACCTTATTTATAGTAATCTCCTAAATAGCTGTACTATTTTTTTCTGGTATCAAACTCACAAAGCTAATTTAGAAAATTTAGAATTTTATTGATTATTTTCTGTTAAGAGAAAGTGGTTTAAATTAGGCAAGAGTTTTGTTTCATTAAAAATATCTGTATTTGATATGAAAAAATATGAATAATTGTTTAATTTGGTAGAAAACAATAATAATTCAGATTAGGTTGTAGGATAATAAATAAACAATAGTTTAAATTTTGAATAAATAATAACAAGATATTGTTTATTAGTTCTGATATAAGAGTTTCTTTAGAAATATAGTTGCTAAGATTAAGATACATTTTTGGTAGAAAACAATAATCATTCAGATTAGGTTGTAGTGTAGGATAATATATAAATTAATAAATTCAAACAAAACTTATTAATTTGATAATAATGTGCTTAACATAATATACACTACATACCCCTGTATCTCTTGCAAATTTTTCTATCTGAGTAGTTTGTCTCCTAAAATTTCAACCAAAAACATGATTTTGCAAAGAAACATATGAATTTAGATTTTAGGATTTTGTAATAAAGTTAGTTAAATGCAAATAGGATTCTCCTTGGTAAATAAAAGACTCTTACCCTTCACAAAGTTGAATTAACATATCTTTGTGATGTACTCCCTTTTTCTAAAAAAAATATTACAAATAAAAAAAAAATATTTTTTAAATTTTCAACAAAATGATAAATTTATTAAACAATATAAATGACATTATTGCACAGACTACTGTTAAATTTCTAAATTTATGTTAATACAATTTACAATATAAGCAAAACTAAGTCCATACCGTGTATTCTAACACTGAGAAAAATATGGTCAAAGTGTAGGATGCAAAACATGCTGCCACAAGAAGAAATAATATCTTCAAAAGCTTTAATCCTATAACAGTAGCAAATTAATAAAACAAACATTAATAAAAAAAACAGATATTTGTATTTGTCAGTTATTACTTCTGTTAAGCTATTGCTGTTTGTAAATTTTTAAACTATTACAATGATCATTAACAGATTAAGAATAATAGCATTTGATTTTTATCACCTTCTTTTATAAGTTCTTTGGCATATTTGACCATTATTAATCTGAAAGCTATTGAACACAACAATATGCTAAAATCAAAATAGCTGAAACCACCAGAGAATCTAAAAATAAAACAAAAAGAATAGGTAGGATATTTCTATTGCATAATAAAAACTTGTATTCCATGATTTGTTGCTTTAAAAAAAATTAATATTGGATGTTTAATTTTTAAAAAGCAAATATAACATCAAATAAACAAGAAAAAAAGAAGGTTGTTGAGTACCTGTGGTGTAATGAGCAATCTAAATCAGTTCTAACCCAAGGTTTTAGTAAAATATTTGAAAAAGCGTACAATGAAACATTCTGAAAGAAATAATTATTTTTTTTAATAGATTAAGACATTGAATCACATTTACCTTAACAAAGCATTTAACAACTCATTAAGACGGAAGAAAAAAAGGTTGACTAAGAAGATTTTAGGCAATAAGTAAAATTTCAAAATATCATTCTCTGTAATTAAAGGGTGAGCAAAAAAATGCGTAGATTTTTAAAATTCAAATGTTATGCATACCATTAGAACCGATAAGAAGTCTATTTTTTGGAAATATAAGAACGATTCCTCGGCTACGTATAGTTAGGGAGCTACATGTTAAAATGTCCCAACTTACTTAAAGCTTGACTTGCGAGTAAATTTTGGGACATTTTACCACCTAGCTCCTAGATTATTTGTAGCACAGGAACCGTTCTTTTATTTCCAATAAATACAGTTCATAGCGGTTCTATGGTATGCGTAACATTTTTCTACCATTAACACAAGCTGCGCAATTTGAATTTTAAAATTGTAAGCAGGTCTTTTTGCAAGAATTATTGTCTAATATTTACTAATATACTCGCAAGTCAAGTTTTAAGTCAGTTGGGACATTTTAAACGTAGCTCCCTAACTATAAGTAGCAGAGGAATCGTTCTTATATTTCCAAAAAATACAGTTCATAGCGGTTCTAATGGTATGCATAACATTGTTCTACTATTAACACACGCCGCGCAATTTGAATTTTAAAAAACTACGCATTTTTTTTGCTCACCTTTTAAATTGTTAATTTCAACTACATTTTACTGTACCTTATGAGATAATAAAAGAAAACAATAGCATATTTTTCAAATTACCTTGATTGTAGCCATGTTGATTAACATAAAAGCAAGCCCAATATTAGGAATTGTCCATAAACTATAGCAGCATTTTTTTTTATTTTATAAAATGACAATTAAAAAAAAGCAATAACAATTTTTTTATTAATTTATCAGGGCTGATGTAAAAGTAACAAAATATGTGTCTATCTGTGTGTACCAAAGGAGCTCTGTTACCATTGAACCAATATGGTTCTCCTTTAAAGTGTATTTTTGCATAGGTCCTGGGTAGGTATACATATAACGATGAGGGAACTCGCCCATAGAAAAAAAGGACCCACTCAATTCTTTAAGTAGCTTTTTTATTTTAAAACTAAAATTTATAATGGAGAGGTTGAACCCTTACAACCTCAAGGGCCCCTAGATCCATCTAGTGGCATAGCTGCAACATTTAACAAATAAAGAAATAAGTATTTATTTCTATATAAAGAGTGTGCAAAAAAAATGCTGATCTTTTAAAAATTGAAATTGCGCGGCTTGTGTTAATATTAGAAAAATGTTATGCATATCGTTAGGACCGCTATGAACTCTATTTTTTGGAAATATAAGAACGGATCCTGTGCTAGGTATAGTTTAGGAGGTACGTGTTAAAATGTCCCAACTGACGTAAAACTTGACTTGCGAGTAAATTTTAAAATATAACTAAAAATTAGAGAAGATATTTTGCAAAAAATTGATGCGTACATTTTTAAATTTCAAATTGCGCGGCTTGTGTTAATAGTAGAAAAATGTTATGCATACCGTTATGACCGCTATGAACTGTATTTTTTGGAAATATAAAAATGGTTCCTGTGCTACAAATAATCTTGGAGCTAGGGGGTAAAATGTCCCAAAACTTACTCGCAAGTCAAATTTTAAGTCAGATGGGACATTTTAACATATAGCTCCTTAACTATACATAGCAGAGGAATCGTTCTTATATTTCTAAAAAAAAACTTCTTAGCGGTTCTAACAATATGCATTACATTTTTCTGCTATTAACACAAGTCGCGCAATTTCAATTTTAAAAAAGTCCGCATTTTTTTTGTACACCCTTTATTTTAAATTACTTTTGTTATGAAAAAAAAAATTAATAATGGTCATTGATTAAAAGTTTAATGTAAAGATACCTTGGTCTTCTTAACAAATTATAAAGAATAAACAGAGCAATGCTGGTATTTACAAACATATACACAACCACTAAAAATAATTTTTAATACTTAATACCGTATCTCTTTGAAACCAATTTATATCCAGAATTAGAACCGGTTCTCAGCCATACTGAAAAATCATTTCTAGCATTGCATTATATCCAGTTTTCTATGAATTTAAAAATCGCAAGATAAAAATCAGTCTTACTTGATGATTGATGTAAAAATATTTTCCAGTATTGCTTCAAAACCGATTAATTTCTACTGGATTTGAATCCGTTTTCATACCATACCATTACAGACAATTTTCCACGAATATTAAAATAAAATCATAAAATTAAAACCAGCTTCTTAGCCGGTGCCCTGGCATCTCGGGGCAAAAAAACTGGGACATAATCTTAAAATTGTAAATTTGGTATCCGCGGAAGCTGTTCATGACACAATGCAAGAAATAACTATTATACTCTAATTTAAAAGCAAAGGAGAGCAGAGCTGTAAATGCTACTTGCTCAGGATTGATTAGTACAAAGTAACAGTGTTCAAAATATAATAGGAATATTTTGATGAATACTTTTTGATTTTAGCAAAAAATGTTGCCATTAATCCGAAAATAAGAAACAATTTCCAATTTCTGAATATATAGACTTTTCAGGTATAGACATAGAGTAATTCTGCTGCAATTTAATACTTTTCTAGTTTTGTTTTCATATTTTATTAACACTAAAATACTTTGATTTCAAATTATTTTCTACCTGATCCGGATAAAAATATATAAAATCCTCCATCTGATGAAAAATTTGAGGTAATAGAAATATTTTTAACATACATATTCACTCACTGGCAGACTGTAACATACTAATTATAAATTTCTCTATTAGTTCGAGGATTAGTTCGTATGGTAAATTATAAGCCCTTGATAATGGAATAAAAATTGTTTACGGTAATCATACGATCATTTAGGGAATAGAGTTAACCCTTACAGATCGGGGGGGGGGGTCATATTGACCCCCCCACTAGTTTTTTCAATAGCATTTTTTTGTAGGTAAGATAGAGAGTTGTGACTTCATGACTTTTTAAGTTTAGTAATTATACGTCGGCAAGAGTTGATCTTATAAGGATATCTGGTCTGTGTCGGTCGTGGCGTCCGGTCAAAGTCGGTTAGGTGGCACCAAATTTAGAAAAAATGCTAGATAAATCTTAATTTCTGCATTATGACTTTTGTGTATAAGGTAGAAAACTAAATTTTTTTTGGTGAATACGTTTGACCGCTCCCTGGCCAACTTTATGACCGATTTATGTCCGGCTTTTAATACAGACATATATCATGAATATCGTGGCTTCTATTACAGCTAGAGACCTATATTTTTTTTGGTAAGTCCTTGAGCAACAATAAACAGATAAAAATATTAATTGGCGCCGCCAACCGCCGTTTTACCGCCGTAACCGCTGAAAATAGCGGTTTCCGTTATTTGCCGTTTTTCGGCGATGATCAGAAAAAGTAATTTTTTTTTGTTATGAAAAATAAAAGTTTGTCCTAAAATTTGGTCATCCTAGCTGCAAAATTGGCCGTTCTACAGCTATTTTAATATTTAGCGGCTGGCCGCTAAAAAGCGGCTAAGGAGCGGTCTGACTGCTGTGACTAGAAAAAGTAATTTTCTCTAAAAATACACATGAACCATCAGAAAAAAAATTTATGTCTCTAACTGTAACAGGAGCCAAGATAGAGGGGGAGTCTCTTGGAGCCCCCCCCCCTCCGATCTATTAAGGTGGGAATTGGGGCCCGATCTGTAAGGGTTAAGTACAACAACAGATTTGTAAAAAGCTGCAAGAGAAATGCCAATGACAAAAGTATTTAATTGATTGAAAAGATTTTGTTATAGACAATTGAATTTAAATAATAATAATATAAGAAGGTTTTTTTGTTAGTTTTTTTCAGTGGTGCTATATTAGCCAGCTTAGAGAAACATTTTATCAGGGAATGCGATAATCCCTCTCAATATCCACATATTCTGCATTTATTGTATTATCTTTGGTTCCACGACAAACGTAGGAGTCCCAAACGTAGGAGTGGAAAAACATCGGAGTGGACAAATGCAGGAGTCCCAAACGTCGGAGTGGGACAAATGCAGGAGTGGGACAAACATCGGAGTGGAAAACGCAGGATTTTTGGGACAAACGTCGGAGTGGACAAACACAGGAGTCCCAAATTTTTTTTTCAATTTTGAATTTTTCTTTTATTTTGATTTTTTTTTCAATTTAGATTTTTTTTCAATTTTGAATTTTTTTTCAATTTTGAATTTTTTATACAACCCCCCCCCCCCCTCCCTCGGTCCCCTTATTTTTCTTAGTTAGATTAGGTTAGGTTATAGGCCAGGGGGCCGAGCGCTGCGGCTAGGCAGGCTAGGGGGCCGAGCACTGCAGCCATAACCATTATTTTGTAGACATGGGTATAAAAAAATTTCAAAATTGTCATATTATTAAAATAGTGGACACTCCTGCGTTTTACTTAAGCAATGTCCACTCCGACGTTTGGGACTCCTGCGTTTGGGACTCCTGCGTTTGTCCACTCTGACGTTTGGGACTCCTACATTTGGGGTAGGACAGTTTCTTTAACAACAGATTTAAAAGTTTAACTTGCTTTTTCTCTAAATTAAGCATTTTTTTACATGGAATATTTTCAAGCTACTTTGAATATCAATAAAACAAGGATGACAACATCCATTAAAGCGACTCACTCAGAAACTGTAAGACAACCGAACATTAACACTTGTGGAGTGTCAGAACTGAATAATCAGAATTTATCAGAAATTAAATTTTTATTGAAACAATTATTTCACAATTTAGAGGCATAACATGGTTAAAAAGAGTGAATAAATAATTTTAAACTTTTTTTTAAATTAAAACTCAATAAATAAATTTAAAAAGCCCTAATATTGTACATAACAAAAGGGCGGAACTTAAACATAAAAGTTAATTGATTAAACTCTAAAACTACATAAAACATTGCAAAAATTTAGGAAATTTTAAATTCACAAAAAATCCATTTTTTTCTGATCCACAAGTAACTTCTTCTTACATAGCAGCGGAAGATCTGGAATTTTTATCCTACAAAAATAGAGCAATATCAACAATTATATTCATTAGATCTTTTCATGAAAATACCCTTTCTCGAATTTCATTCTTCTGCTAACCTAAAAAGTTACTTTAGGGGCCTAGAAATACATGTACAAAATTTCAGCTCTTTATCTCTACTGGCGACCTAGCGCCAGGCATGTAAAATATCAACAGATAACGGTAGCACGGCGGTTTTAACAATATCTCAGTAATGTGCAGGTTTTAAGCTCTTCTGCATATTTCAATTTAAACACATAAGGCCAAAGATATTATATTCAAAAAATCTTTTGTCAAAGTCTACTCTACACCTAGCGCCAGTCAGTTTTCTAAAATCATGCATTTTATACCTGTGAAAAATGAAATCGCCAGCGCTAGGTGTAGAGTAGACTTTGACAAAAGATTTTTGGGATATCATATCTTAGGCCTTATGTGTTTAAGTTGAAATATGCAGAACACCTAAATTCCCCTTCCAAGCCATTCTCTATGCATTTTAAATTTTTTTATGAAATAACGGGATTTCAAAACTGCCTTTTGAAAAGGCCTAAAAAGTATCTTTTTTTGTCCCTTTTTTCACTGTTTATAGTTACAACTTATTAAGATATAATTCTCAGTTAAAAAAAAATCAGCGCTTCCAGCACCAAAGCCAGCAAAAACAGGCAGTTAAACTTCTGTACCCCGACTTAACCCCCTAACAGAACCCCCCCTCTATCTCGGCTCCTGTTACAGATAGAGACTTAAAACTTTTTTCTGGTGGTTCATGTGTATTTTTAGAGAAAATTACTTTTCTAGTCATAGCGGTCAGACTGCTCCTTATCCGCTTTTTAGCGGCCGGCAGCTAAATATTAAAACTGCTGTAGATCAGCCAATTTTAAAGCTAAGAAAACCAAATTTTATAACGAACTATTATTTTTTATAACAAAAAATACCTTTCTGACCATCGCCAAAAAACAACAAATAACGGAAACCGCCAATTTTAGCGGTAAAATGGCGGTTGGCGGCGCTAAATAATATTTTCATCTGTTTATAGTTACAATTTATTAAGATATTATTCTCAGTTAAAAAACATTGGCGCTTCCAGCAACAAAACCGGCAAAAACAGGCAGTTAAACTTCTGTACCCCTACTTAACCCCCTAACAGACCCCCCCCCCTCTATCTCGGCTCTTGTTACAGATAGAGACATAAAACTTTTTTCTGGTGGTTCATGTTTATTTTTAGAGAAAATTACTTTTTCTAGTCATAGCGGTCAGACCGCTCCTTATCCGCTTTTTAGCAGCCAGCTGCTAAATATTAAAACTGCTGTAGAGCAGCCAATTTTAAAGCTAAGAAAACCAAATTTTATGACGAACTATTATTTTTTATAACAAAAAAATACCTTTTCTGACCATCGCCAAAAAACGACAAATAACGGAAACCGCCAATTTTGGCAGTAAAATGGCGGTTGGCGGCGCTAATTAATATTTTTATCTGTTTATGATCACAATAAAAGAATACAAAAATTGGCTGATTAAGGTCCGGAAAGGGGCAACACAGTTAATTGTTGAAACTAATGTAATAGATTTTTATTTTAGTCAGATGCCAGACGCAGGCAATTAAATAAATTAACATTTAGAAATAGGAAAGAAAACAAAGTCATTCCTAATTAGGACAGAAGTCACTGGAAATTGATCTAATTGATCTAAGGAAGGCTACTTATGTCCTTCATCTAACAAAATCTAACTTAAGGGAGATGACTTATGTCCTTTGTCTGACAAAACTTAGCTTTTCTATCCTTCACATAGCAAAACCTTTTCTGTCCTTCACATAGCAAATTCTTGCAAAACATAGCAAATTCTTGCAAAACATTGCAAATTATTGGAAAACTTAGCTTTTCTGTCCTTCACATAGCAAATTTTTGCAAAATATAGCAAATTATTACAAAACATAGCATATTCTTGCAAAACATAGCAAATTCTTACAAAACATAGCAAATTCTTGCAAAACATAGCAAATTCTTGCAAAACTTAGCAAATTCTTGGAAAACTTAGCTTTTCTGTCCTTCACATAGCAAATTCTTGCAAAACATAGCAAATTCTTGCAAAACAAAGCAAATTCTTGCAAAACATAGCAAATTCTTGCAAAACATAGCAAATTCTTGCAAAACATAGCAAATTCTTGCAAAACATAGCAAATTCTTGCAAAACATAGCAAATTCTTGCAAAACATAGCAAATTCTTGCAAAACATAGCAAATTCTTGCAAAACATAGCAAATTCTTGCAAAACTTAGCTTTTCTGTCCTTCACATAGCTAATTTTTGCAAACCATAGCAAATTCTTGGAAAACTTAGCTTTTTTGTCCTTCACATAGCAAATTCTTGCAAAACATAACAAATTCTTACAAAACATAGCAAATTCTTGCAAAACATAGCAAATTCTTGCAAAACATAGCAAATTCTTGCAAAACATAGCAAATTCTTGCAAAACATAGCAAATTCTTACAAAACATAGCAAATTCTTGCAAAACATAGCAAATTCTTACAAAACATAGCAAATTCTTGCAAAACATAGCAAATTCTTACAAAACATAGCAAATTCTTGGAAAACTTAGCTTTTCTGTTCTTCACATAGCTAATTCTTGCAAAACATAGCAAACTCTTACAAAACAGAGCAAATTCTTGGAAAACTTAGCTTTTCTGTTCTTCACATAGCTAATTCTTGCAAAACATAGCAAACTCTTACAAAAAATAGCAAATTCTGATTAAACATAGCAAATTCTTACAAAACATAGCAAATTCTTACAAAACATAGCAATTTCTTGCAAAACATAGCAAATTCTTGCAACAAGGGTCCCAAACTCAAAAACAAAGTTTCAGCGCGATCCGACCACCGGTTCTTGAGATACGATGACCTGGTGTCCTTGGTACTGACGGTAAGATTTGGGAAATGTTTCAAATTCAAAGTCCAAAAATATTTTGACTTTTAGTCAAATTTTTGAAGAAAAATACCCAGGTGACACCACCTACTGAGAGGACACCAGGTCGAAAATATTCTAAGTGTCAAAAAATTTTTGGAATTAACCAAATTTACTAAGGATTCGAACCATTTCCCAAATCTTACTGTCGGTACCAAGGACACCCCGTATCTCAAGAACCTGTGGTCGGATCACGCTGAAACTTCACTTTTGAGATTGGGACCCCTATTGCAAGAATTTGCTATGTTTTGCAAGAATTTGCTATGTTTTGTAAGAATTTGCTATGTTTTGCAAGAATTTGCTATGTTTTGTAAGAATTTGCTATGTTTTGTAAGAATTTGCTATGTTTTGCAAAAATTAGCTATGTCAAGGACAGAAAAGCTAAGTTTTTCAAGAATTTGCTATGTTTTGTAAGAGTTTGCTATGTTTTGTAAGAATTTTCTATATTTTGCAAGAATTTGCTATGTGAAGGACAGAAAAGCTAAGTTTTGCAAGAATTTGCTATGTTTTGCAAGAATTTGCTATGTTTTGTAAGAATTTGCTATGTTTTGCAGGAATTTGCTATGTTTTGTAAGAATTTGCTATGTTTTAAAAGAATTTGCTTTGTTTTGCAAGAATTTGCTATGTTTTGTAAGAATTTGCTATGTTTTGCAAGAATAAGCTATGTGAAGGACAGAAAAGCTATGTTTTGCAAGAATTTGCTATGTTTTGCAAGAATTTGCTATGTTTTGTAAGAATTTGCTATGTTTTGCAAGAATTTGCTATGTTTTGTAAGAATTTGCTATGTTTTGCAAGAATTTGCTATGTTTTGCAAGAATTTGCTATATTTTGCAAGAATTTGCTATGTTTTGCAAGAATTTGCTATGTTTTGTAAGAATTTGCTATGTTTTGCAAGAATTTGCTATGTTTTGTAAGAATTTGCTATGTTTTGCAAGAATTAGCTATGTGAAGGACAGAAAAGCTAAGTTTTTCAAGAATTTGCTTTGTTTTGCAAGAATTTGCTATGTGAAGGACAGAAAAGCTAAATTTTCCAAGAATTTGCTATGTTTTGCAAGAATTTGCTATGTTTTGCAAGAATTTGCTATGTTTTGCAAGACTTTGCTATGTTTTGCAAGAATTTGCTATCTTTTCCAAGAATTTGCTATGTTTTGTAAGAATTTACTATGTTTTGCAAGAGTTTGCTTTGTTTTGTAAGAATTTGCTATGTTTTGCAAGAGTTTGCTATGTGAAGGACAGAAAAGCTAAGTTTTCTAAGAATTTGCTATGTTTTGTAAGAATTTGCTATGTTTTGCAAGAATTTGCTATGTTTTGTAAGAATTTGCTATGTTTTGCAAGAATTTGCTATGTTTTGCAAGAATTTGCTATGTGAAGGACCAATAACCATTTTTATGCAAGATTTTGTGAAGGATCAAAAGGCTAGGTTTTGTGAGGTGAAGGGAGGCTACTTATGTCCTCAATCTTGCAAAATCTTTGTTAAGGGAGGCATATTATGCCCTTCATCTAACAAATTCTCACATAAGGAAGGCTACTTATGTCCTTCCTAGGAAGGTGACTTCTGTCCTAATTTAGGAATGACTTTGTTTTCTTTCCATGTTCCTAGAAATATTGTCAATTTGTCTACAAAGGGTTAAAAACAAAATCAAAATATACAAATCTAATTGTTAAAAACATTAAGATGATCTTTTCCATCCTATTACACATTATCTTTCTTATTTTCCTTTTCAAATGCAAGATGTATTTTCAAAATTTAACTGTTGATAGAAAGATTCTGGATCATTGACAGAAAATGAAGTTGCTGGTGATTCTTATGTGCTAGTATGCATAAAATGACTTTAGAAATGTCTTCTGATTTTAGTTGAAAGGTGGATACAATAAGTGAAGGACCTATTTTGATAGTATCTAACAAAAAAAAGTTTATAATCAGTGATAGTGAGAAAAATTGTGTCTATGGTTGTCTTTATATAAAATTTTGTAAAATATTTAATATTGATATAGTGTAAAAAATAATTGTAGTAATATTACCATTCTCCCCTTCAAGGACGTCCAATGTTTTTATTAGGCGGGGGGGGGGGGGGGGGGGGGAGGATATTTTATTTATGTTTTTATGTCTCTCTGTTTTTATGTTTCTCTGTACTGAAGGATCTCACTAACTGCTGAACTGATATGGTTCCCCATAACAGGGTAGCTTCTCTTAGGTCCTGGGAAGGTTTATAACTAATTTGGTGAGGGTAACACCACCTTCCCAAGAACTTGAAAATCTAGGAATCAATCTGATTTGACACACAAAAAGTGTAGAAAAGTATGAATAAATATATATGATAGATCACATGGTACCTTCTGAATAAATTTTGACAAATAAAATAAAAATGAGGGACAACAAAACTTATGTAGTACAATAAAAAAATATGGATTTTTTTTGTTATAAAAAATAATAGTTCGTCATAAAATTTGGTTTTCTTAGCTTTAAAATTGGCTGCTCTACAGTAGTCTTAATATTTAGCTGCTGGCCGCTAAAAAGCGGATAAGGAGCGGTCTGACCGCTATGACTAAAAATACACATGAACCACCAGAAAAAAGTTTTAAGTCTCTATCTGTAACAAGAGCCGAGATAGAGGGGGGGTTCTGTTAGGGGGTTAAGTAGGGGTACAGAAGTTTAACTGCCTGTTTTTGCCGGTTTGGGTGCTGGAAGCGCAAATTTTTTTTTAACTGAGAATAATGTCTTAATAAGTTGTAACTATAAACAGTGAAAAAAGGGACAAAAAAAGATACTTTTTAGGCCTTTTCAAAAGGCAGTTTTGAAATCCCGTTATTTCATAAAAAAAATTAAAATGCATAGAGAATGGCTTGGAAGGGGAATTTAGATGTTCTGCATATTTCAACTTAAACACATAAGGCCTAAGATATGATATCCCAAAAATCTTTTGTCAAAGTCTACTCTACACCTAGCGCTGGCGATTTCATTTTTCACAGGTATAAAATGCATGATTTTAGAAAACTGACTGGCGCTAGGTGTAGAGTAGACTTTGACAAAAGATTTTTTGGATATAATATCTTTAGCCTTATGTGTTTAAATTGAAATATGCAGAAGAGCTTAAAACCTGCACATTACTGAGATATTGTTAAAACCGCCGTGCTACCGTTATCTGTTGATATTTTACATGCCTGGCGCTAGGTCGCCAGTAGAGATAAAGAGCTGAAATTTTGTACATGTATTTCTAGGCCCCTAAAGTAACTTTTTAGGTTAGCAGAAGAATGAAATTCGAGAATGGGTATTTTCATGAAAAGATCTAATATTCATAAATAACAATAAAAAGCTTTAAAAAAACAATGATATAAAGTTTTGGTCAGTTTTGTCAAACAAATTTATTTTAATTTTCAAAGCATATCTTACTGAAGCAAATTATGGAGTTTTGAAGATTTAAAATCCTCAATTTAACAAAGAAGTTACTGGAATTTTTATCCACAGAGATACTCTAATCTTGTATTAACAGCAGCACTAGGTAGTAAAAATTGTAAAAAGGTTAATGGAAAATTTTCTTCACAGTTACAAGATGAACCATCTTATTATATAGAGCAGTAAGGTTTTTTGATAACTGCTGAACCGAATGTGTTCTCCATTTAAAGAAAGCTTCACATAGATTCTAGGAAGGATCTATTCGTGTGTGCCAAAGGATCTCGCAAACCACTGAACCTATATGGTTTTCCTTTACAGGATAGCTTCTCTTAAAAATTAGCTTATCTATTAATTTTGTAAGAAATTGGAAACAGCCATATACAGTCAAGGTTCTAATTTTCAGGAAAGCTTTGTATTGGTCAGGGTAAGATTTAAGCAGGGAAGGAGGGGACATTTGGCTGTTTATTACACTAGTTCTCAAAGTTGAGTGCAATCTGAAGAAGGGCTATTTTTGTGTATCATAACTGAGGATGTACATCAATTTATCAACCATTGTCTTATCTCTTGGTATCCCTGGATTTTAGACTTGTCATACAAAAATAAAGGTACTAAGAAAGAGAGGTAATGTCTGATTGAGCCAATAAGAGAATCGCATCGGTACATACATTTAATCTCATTGGTTGAAATTGTGTACACATTTTGTTACGAACGCATGTTTTTTTTCATTTTATACATAGCTTAGATAAAAGTCATCTGTAAACAGTATATTTTCTTAGTAGAAAGCTTTGCGGAATCGGACTTAATTGCCCAAAAATTTCGTCTTAAATTTGAAAGCTTCAAAGAGAGGTGGATTCTTTTTTTAAAAAGTTAGGCTGGCTACTCGCTGGTTAGGCAAAAATTTTTTTGTGAAAAATCCTCCAAAATCGCATAAAAAATTTACAAAAACTAAATAAAATCTTAAAAGGGTTATTAACATATGATTTTGTTTAATTTTTGTAGATTTTTAATGTGTTTTTGGATGATTTTTCACAAAAATAATTTTGCCTCACCAGCGAGTAGCGAGTCTATCAATTTTTAAAAATCCAAATCAGCTTGAGTCGAAAATAAACAATACTTTTGTCTGCTAGATATGTTCCTTCTTAGATTTGACGAAAAAAAGGGTTCAGAATATGCTTCTATATTATATTTCTAGTGATACAAATAATAAAAGAAACCTTAATGGGTAAAGCAGTGTACCCATCTCTTCTCGTCGCCCTAAATCAAATGAATTATTAATAGTAACTAAATCAAGAAAGTTTTGTATCAACAATGACTGTTTTAGGTGCTTTCCCCCCAAAGTACCTATCCAGCACTGAAAACTTCTTTTTTTTTCAAGTTAATTTTAAAGAGGGGTGTCTTTTTAGTATCGAAGCTACTCTATAATTCACTTTGTCTGTCCGTCCGTCAGTCAGTCCGTAACTCTATGGGGGAAATGGGATTTACTCAGCTCCTATAATAGATAGAAAGCTGAAACTTTTTGACAACATTCCCATCATGAAGTAGCACAATTAACTACAGAACTTCAAAGACGGTCGGACTCCTTTTTAGCAGGTTTAAGGCTATTTTTATATTTTCCACATTTTTCCCCATATCTTTGGTGTTTATTGTCCGATTTTCAAAATGTTTTCAGTTTAAGATATCAAAATAAAATTTCAAGTCGTTTGAAGAAAACAACAATGACGGTCAGACTGCCTTTTTACAGGTTTTTGGCTATTTAAATTTTTTTTCACATTTTTCCCAATATCTTTGGTGTTTATGGTCCGATCTTCAAAACTTTTTCAGTTAAAGATATCAAAATTAAATTTCCTGCCGTTTGAAGAAAACAACAATGACGGTCAGACTGCCCTTTTGCAGGTTTTTGGCTATTTTTATATTTTTTACACTTTTCCCAATATCTTTGGTGTTTAAGATCCGATTTTCAAAATATTTCAGTTATAGATATAAAAATTAAATTTCTGGCGTTTTAAGAAAAGAAATAATGGCGGTCAGACTGCCTTTTAGCAGGTTTTTGGCTATTTTTATATGTTTGACATATTTCCCCATATTTTGGTATTTTTGGTTTAATTTTCAAACTTTTTTGTGATGATAGTTTAAAAAATTCTCCCATTGTTATATGCATCTAGTATGTAATTTACTTAAACCGTCGTCATCATACAAAATAAAACAAGGTTGTGTGTTCATTTTCTCCAATAATGTAAACTTGATTTTAATAAATACACCTTAAATCTACTTGTACATATTCCCATCCACAATTTTTTGTGCTTCGCTATTTATGGATGTTGTCAACCTTGTTCCAATGTTTATCCTCTGCCTGACCTGCAGTGGCATAACACTGTGGGACTACTCAGTATTCAATATATCCTAACCTAACAAACCGGTGAATATAAACCCCAATTTGAATTTATTTAAAAATAAGATGGGGGAAGATGTTATTTGTGTAATAAGTCAATTTTTGGGAAGACGAGCTAATTGGATTAATTGTAAGAAATTATTTTTCGAAAATTTTTACCTAGTATTTATGCTCTCAAGAGAATCTAATTCTTCAAACCTAATCAAATTTAATTATAAGAACCTAGTAAAAGTGTCTGACTCTGATTATGACGCAAAAAAATAGCCAATGAGAGGCCAGTATACACTGTACTTGACCAATGGTAAAATTTATAGTGGCCTCTCATTGGCTAATTTTTTTTTACATCATAATCAGAGTCAGACACTTTTACTAGGTTTAATTATTATTGATTTATGGATATATTAAAGAATATGTAAATCTTAAGACTTTATATGTTAAAATAAATAAGAAATAGTTGTCGAGTTCAGTGGTCAACAGGCTTTCTGTGTTAAAGCACCAGTTACCAGGGCTCGGAATTCGGACGTCAGTCACGTGTAAGCCTAAGTGAAATAGTCAAGTTACTTAAACTTTAAAATTCAGCTGGTTGTCTAAATATGTTAGTAAACAGAAAATCCTTTCTTGAAGTTTTTTGTTGTTGCCCTCAATAGGTTTTAATTTTAAGGCTTACGTGCGACTGCCGAGCCCTGCCAGTTACCTTCTTCTAAGATCAATGATAAGGTCATGAAAAATGACAGGATTCATATTTTTGCTTAGTTGCATCAGGATAAACCAGTCACCAAACCACAGTTTTGACATCACTATAAAAATATGATTTGTTAGCCGTTATTGGATATTAAGGTACAAATATCTCATATATTTTAAAATACTTGCTTGTATATTTTTCAAGAAAAAATATGTACGTTATGTTAATGATAGATAAATTTTATTTTGAAAAATAATATTGATTTTTCATATGGTTGATCTCAATATAATATGGCATAATATTAAATAATGATTTCACTAATGAGACTCTATACATGATGCTCCTATTTGTTTATTTTGCTACTAGTTGCTTCGACCCTAGCTTATAGAAGAGCCCAAAACCATCTTAAGACATTAATAAAGCTTCCTTGAATAGTACAAACAAATCGGACCAACAATTTCGAAGATGTTTAGTTTTAGACAAAATCTTAAAGATTATAATTTGGATTAGCAAGTTTCCATTGGATAATAATGTATTTTTATAGCTTTTCTATAATTAGGGTCGGTCCGTCAGTACGTCTGTTACAGTTAGCTCTTTTCGTTAATTTAAACAGGTTAAAATTGTCCTATCGATTTCAAACTTTGCATACTGATTCCTATAACAGTCAGGTACGACTTAGAAAGCGCAGAAACTCTATAGTCGTTACCAGAAAGTCACGTCCATTTAAAACAAGCTGATTTTTAACTTTTTAAACAACAATATTTTTAATGTTAAAATTATCCTATTCGTCTATTTTTTATACTGATTCCTATTACAACAAGGTATAGTGTTATAAGCGAAGCATCTCGATAATCGAGACCTTAAACAGTAACATTTATTCAATCAGTTTTGCAACAAATTTACTTACAATTTTGAATAGATATATGCATTAATATTCAGATTATTCAGTTATGACACTCTACAAGTGTTAATTTTAATGTGTTGCTTTTATGGATGTTGTCATCCTTGTTAATCATTAGTTTATGTTTTACTTTGGAGTTTTAATTATTGTGTTTTAGACCTAAAAAAGGTGTTTGACTGAATATTAATTTTAAAGTTTAACAAAACTTTTCTACATTTATTATATGTTCGTCACGGTACGGATAGCTTTATACTTTATTTAGCTTTATTATATTCTACTTTCAACATAGCATGATGATTACTATAACAATTTCACACAATTTGCTTTGAATCATGAATTCTAACTAAAATATTATCAAATTCATATCAAGAGCGCTGGAACTCTTTGTTACATATAAATGTTCGTTTGTCCGACTGTCTGTTAATTTGAGCTTTAGTTTTATTAATAGTGTTCACTCCTATTGTAAATTTGGTCATGAAAGAGACGTCCTTTCCATTCGAAACCTTGCTGTGTAATTCTTATAGCAGTAGAAAATAAACATGAGTTTTAACATATCCACGAATATCAAAGTAAAAGTCATAAAATAAATACAAGTTTTGTTAACCAAACTAGTTTTAATCTTATAATTTTGCATTTAATATCCACGGATAACTGTATATAACACGAATCAATAAATAACCATAGTTACCATAGCTCAAATCATCTGTGTCATTTGAAGTTGCTCTTCCACAGAATATCAGGAACCTTGTTCTTCTAAAATTATAAAATTAGTGAAGTATTTTTCCAGTATGGGTGTTAAACTTACATTTATTTTCGGGGCCAGACTGAAAAACCATGTATTGTATCGCAATATTAACAACAAATCTATAGTATAGACACCATTGGTTGATTTTCAATGGCCTAATAGAAAGGTTGCATTAGGTGGTTGCGATGGGGAGTTACAGTTATTTAACCCTTTCTCCCTATAGTATTTTTACTCTAATATATCAACAAGTTTCTTAAAATAATAAATACTTTACTAAATCTATTATAGTATTGTTGGTTTGGGCGGACAAATCTTAAATTAATCTTAGAGTTTTTCATTTTACTGTTAAAGATGTCCATAAATAGTTCTTTCTTTCTGTGAATGATGGT
The DNA here is from genome assembly GCF_053477335.1 of Acartia tonsa. Taxonomy (NCBI): domain Eukaryota; kingdom Metazoa; phylum Arthropoda; class Copepoda; order Calanoida; family Acartiidae; genus Acartia; species Acartia tonsa. Next base: position 9,580,453 of record NC_137266.1, on the reverse strand, counting down.
GTGTACCAAAAGATCTCGTTAACTGCTAAAACAAACTTCTTATAGGACCCGGAAAGAGGGAATGCTACCTCAAACATTATAAAAAAATCCTCCCGTCACCAACAATTTTTAAAATCGAAGATTTTCTATAATTAGGGTAGGTCCTTCTATCCGGAACGGATAGCTTTATTCGTTAATTTAGGCATGTTACAATTGTCCTATCGATTTCAAACTTTGCATGGTGATTCTTGTAGTAGTTAAGAACGATTTTTAAGGATGTTGTCATCCTTGTTTTTACTGTTTCTTCTTTAAATGGTTGTGGGATCACCCTATCCCCCCCGCCCCCCCCCCCCCAGCACCCCCATTATATCTTACTCGAGGTCCTCTAGAGTGCAGCTGCTAGTTAATTTAGGGAGTAGCTGCCCTTTAAAGATATATAAATACTTACAACGATAAGATGGTGATGATTCTAAAAACAAAGAATAGCGTGGTCCAACAGATTAGTACCAGAAACCAAAACCAAAGAAATATATAGATCTAATCAATTTTGATATAAACATAAATGATAATCTTTAAATATGAATGTTAACAATTCAGCTACGCCCCTAGAGGCCTCTAGGGTAAATGAGGAAAAGGGGAGGTCGAAGAGGGTGGTGAGTCAACAAACAAAGTCGGGAGAGGGTGGGGGGTATCTTTTTCCAGGGGCGATTTCTATTTGGATGGCAGAAGTACCCTTCTTTAAATAGTTATAAAACATCCCTCAACTTAAAAAGCTTCACTGTAAAGGTGAACCATATCGGTTAGCGGTTAGTGGGAGCATTCGGTACAAACAAGTGGATAGACAGACAACCATCCTATAATTGGCATTGTTTTAATAGTTGTTTATAATATTCCTTTTCATTAATGATATTGATGGGTAGGATACAAAGTCCATCATGTCTTGCAATTGTACCAGAAGGTCCGTATTTATGGAAGGTGCATTTGGAAACTTTAGGAAACACTTTCGCCATCGGATCTATTCGTTCTTGGTCCTTAAAAAAATAGTTTAGGATTAGTTTATTAAAACTAGCGGCCACAGCACCCCTTAGACGTCTTTCGTGGTTATAGGGAATTTAATCTTAGTCTTTAAAAAAATGTTTTAAAGTTGCAGGTGGATTTTTTTCTAGTGGCGCTTTCTTTGGGAGAGTGATGGTACCCGACCCAAAATAATCAAAAAGTTTTCCTGGACCTAGGATATGCTTAAATATAAAGGAGAACTATATCGGTCCAGGGGTTAGGGAGATCTATTTCAACACACAAACACACATATAAACAGAAAATCATCCTGTTACTTTTATATAAGGATGATAGCAAATTATAGTATTTAATGAAAAGCCTTTTATATATATAGAAAATTAAACATATTTTGAACATATAGACTAAGAGATATAAGTTTTCCGGAATTGTAATGTAGGGAGTAGATTTGAAATCTGCATCAAATTTTAAGGATTTTTTATAAAATTCGTTTCTTGTATAATTCTTTATCTAAAAGCGGAAATACAAATTAAGTTAATTAATTTTGGCATCCGTGATTGGTGGATTTAAAAAATCTGCGCTCTGATTGGATGTCGTACATCATTCAACCAATTAGAGCGCAGGTAGTTTAAAATCCACCTATCCTATTGGTCAAAATTAATTAACTTAAAATGTATTTCCGCTTTTAGATAAAGAATTTTACAAAAAACGAATTTTATAAAAAAAATCCTTAAAATTTGATGCAGATTTCAAATCTACTCCCTACATTACAATTCCGGAAAACTTATATCTCTTAATATAGACTTTAAAATTTTATTGTCTATTAAAAAGTTTGTATTTTAAATCATATATTTAAACATTAGGACAGTTATCAAGTAAAAATGCCATGTCTTGACGTAAGAAAATGCTTTAAATTATTTACCTCTAATCCAGAAATTCTAATAATATTAAAGCCATAAGTTGAAAATTCTCCCCCAAGGAAATAATCCATAAGGAACATTTGTCCTACAAAATATAATTATTTGTAAAATAAATGATTATGTGTATGGGGAAATATTTGTACAATTATTCTTTTGAATGGATTGCAGTATTAAAGAAAAAGAATAGAGGGGGCATAAGGTACTCTGCCCTAAGGGTGGGAACCATGTCCCGATGTTATATTGGGTCTTTGAAATCAGCAAATTGCATCTAAAATATAGACACAGCCGAGTCTCTACAAAATTCAGAAAGCAATTAACTAGCAGACGAAAAGAGTTCCCACTACTTGGGAGGGACAGGTAGTTGTCTGGATTCTGGATTAGTATGAGGCACAAAATAATAGAAAATGAATATTTATCTCTGCTTCTGTGACAATTAGTCATAATGTTTGAAGTTATATTCAGAACTATGAATTAAAAAATAAGTATCCTCCCCATTTTTCATATTATATACTCAAAAGCCTTTATCCGAAGCCGCTTGTTAATTACTAAATAAATACTTACCTAATATATTTCCAATATTTAATATTTCACACAAAATAAATCTAAAATTATAATTTTATTCATAAATAACAAAATATCTAACTGCGTACCCACATTACGAGAAGAATTAAAGCTGTAGTAAGAAGTAAATGTCAACAAAAGTTACTTTTTAAAATAACATGTTATCTATAATACAAAGTAGAATGATGTCTGTCCGTCCGTCTGTCCGTCCCTTAAGATCTCGGCAACCACTGAACCGATTGGATTCTACTCTTCAGGGAATATACCTACTGGTTCTGTGGTGGTTTTAGGCTTTTTTTATGGGGTGGGACACCCCCCAACCCCCCCCAAAAAAAAAAAAAAAAAAAAAATCCCACCCATTTTTTTTCCCTGAAGATTTCCCTGGTCCTTTTTTTTTGCTGAAGATTTCCTTGGTCCTTTTTTTTGCTGAAGATTTCCTTGGTCCTTTTACGAATTTCACCAAAATTTTTTTTTTGATCACCTCTTGGGGCAAAGTCCCTAGAGGCTAGGGGTGAAGCCGCTAGTTATTTTATAAACCAACTGATGTTTTTTAGATTTAAACAATTAAACACAGTGTATTGAATTCATATTACATGTCTATGATTATTTGAAACACAGCTAAACCGATATCAATTCATTTAAAATATATCTTTTAAATATTTGTCAAATTTAAAACTTGAACTAATAATTTCCATTTATTTTTTGTTAAACAAGGTTCATTATGTCCACAAAAGAATAGTTTGATATTGGATGACATTGGTCAGTTTACAAAAGATAATCCTTGTTCAGGGAGTAGCTGCGATACTGAATCATCATAGTCAACTTACTTTGAAACATAAATGTTATGCGCATGTAACGTCCTTGTTAGATAATTCACCACTAATTTCCTGAATATTAAATATTTGGGTGAAAATATTTGTTCTCTCCATGTTGTGACTTGAAAAGGTTGCGTGATTTTTATTTTTATTTTTAAAAGATTTTTTTTTAAATCTACGAATTGAATTGTCCTATTAAAATAGAACATGAATACGCATATATAGATAAATTTACAATAAGGAGAGAGATATGATATTAAAAAAAAACAATTTTTCTTTCATCTTTTTTTGTTGCTCTTAAATTAAATTCCCTTGTAGATGTATTATTATATTTTTTCATGGTATTTTTACTGTACTTTTATGAATAATGTCATTCTTGTTCATTTCTAGTCCAGAAAATTACCTTTTATTAATTGTCATTTCTGCTCCGTCTAATATATAACCATTCAAATCCTAAGATATTAGAATATTATTTCTCGTATTCATTCGAATCCGGTGGATAGGAACCGGTTCTCATCCATACGAAAAAACTATGTCTAGCATCGTATTATATCCAGCTTTCTACGAATATAAAAATGTACAATCATAAGATTAAAACCAGTTTTTTAGCCGGTGCCTTCGGCACCCCAGGGCTAAAAAAAACTAGTTTTAATCTCATAATTGTATTTTCTATATCCGCGGAAAGCCGTTTATAATACGATGCGAGAAATAACTATTAACACTCTTGGAGTTTAAAACTCCATCAACCTCCAAAACCTCCTTTATTACAAATCAGATAAAATTTAGTCCATCACCCGCTAAAGTTGAACCATACCATCCCTATTATTGATTCAGAATTATATTCCCACTAGATTAAAAAGCCTGGATGTTCAATATATTGTTCAACAGAATACATAAGACATAATTTAGACCTTTTTAGAGAAAATCTGATTAAACTTCAAATTCTATTTCCTTATTGTGCATGATTAGAATTCATTCAAATAACCTTTTTTCGGTTAACAGAACTTTAGACGTACATACATACATGTCTTAATTATAGAGTTGATATGCTACTTGTAAGTCTTTACCTGAAGTAACATTCCAAGTTTTCCTCCTTCCCAATTCTCCCATATGAAATGGGGAATATAGCATAGCAGAGCCTTAAATATTAGTTTCTATCTATGTTAAACTGTCAAATTGATAAACATAATTCAACTTGATACACTGACTTTCTTAAACAGCAATTCGATATGCAGTAATAATCAAGAATCTTGATTAGAAAGTGAAGAAGAATTTACGATGGCAAAAAAACATTGCAGTGAGCACTGAGATTAATATTTCGGACATCTAAATTTATTCTTCGAGATTAATATTCCCTCCTTTAAATCCTTTTTCACCTAATTAATTTATCAACCCCCAACCGTTCAGTTATGATTTAAGAAATCTATATCATGTGCATTTACTGATAAAGTTACCAGTATGTTTATAAATGTAAGATCAATATCATACTGTAATGGAACCAAAAAGTTTAGATTATAGTTTCAACATATATCTCTATGGTTTGTGAGAAAGATGTTAGTACTAAAATTAACCGCTAGGCTACCCACCTGAAAGAAAAGAACAAAAGCCACCCATTGGTACCAGGCATGTCTTATCTCATCTCCGTCGTTGGTTACCTAAATTATATTACCGTGACTTTATTTGAAAAATTAAATAAAACTGTTTTTCAATATTAACAATGAGTAAGAAACATATAAATTTACACATATCCTTATAAGAAAGTCACAGGTTAAAATTGTCTGATTGTCTGTCTGTGTGTACTTAAGGATCTCACTAACTGCTGAACCGATAAGGTTCCCTTTCATAGTGTAGCTTCTTATTGGTCCTGGGAAGGCTAATAGCTAATTTGGGAAGGGTACAACCACACTCCAAAGATAAATCAACCCTAGAAAAAATGACCACTTCAATTTTTGTCTTACCTTAACAAGTCCATAATCATATGTATTAATTTCTGGTATAAGTGGATAAGGTCCAACTCCTGGATGGGCATAGTCACGTCCCAAGCGACCTTGGGTAAGCATAATCAATAAATTTGTCAGTCAAAGGTATCAATGCTGATTTCAGTTGGTTCTATATTAATTCTAGTGGTTAAACTTTTGCATGAATATGATATGTAGATGAAAATAAGAGAATAGTATAGTTCATCCCTAAGACATTTAAAGGATTTCACTGAATGGCGATGCTGTGAGTATTGGTGCAAAAAAATAAACACAGTATAACGTAACAAAAAAAATTAGCCAATGAGAGGCCGTTATTGACCAATGGTAAAATTTATAGTGGCCTCTCATTGGCTAATTTTTTTTGTTACGTCATACTGTGTTCATTTTTTTGCACCAATTCTCACAGCATCCTTAATGGCAAATTATATTCTCATCCTTCAACAGAGGGTTGTTTTCCATAGAGATTTTTTCCAGGTTTTAAAAGAACAATTGTAGTTTTCTTTCTTCATTTCTACGGTTTATGAGAATTATGAAAATATCTTTATACATGTGAAGATAATGATAGGGCTTTCATAAGATTTTCCTTCTGCTGATGTAAGGATGAAATTTTCAAGATTATCTACTTTTGCTACTACACTATTTTTGGATGGAAGAAAGTATTATGTGAGTGAATACAATTATTAATTGTTCAGGTAGAGTAAAAGGTAGAGTAAAAGTTCCATGGATCCAGCAATATGAAATATTTATACCTGTTAATTGTGCAGGTAGAGTAAAAGTTCCATGGATCCAGCAATATGAAATATTTATACCTGTTAATTGTGCAGGTAGAGTAAAAGTTCCATGGATCCAGCAATATGAAATATTTATACCTGTTAATTGTGCAGGTAAAGTAAAAGTTCCATGGATCCAGCAATATGTCTTAAATACACCTATGAACAATCATACTATTCAAGATTATCTATCCTTGATATAAAAGTACAAGGCTTTCTGTCTGTCTGTACTTAAGGATCTTGCTAACCTTTGAACCAATATGGTTCTCCTTTACAATTTAGCTTCTCCAGGAAAGGTTTATAACTAATTTTTGTGGGAGTACCAACACCCTCAAAAGGAAAATGATTACCCCCCCCCCTAAATATTTTACCTTTTTGTGTTTTAAAACTAAAATTAATAATGGGGATGGACGTCAATTTCCCCTCCTCCTAACCTCAATTACCCCTAAATGCTTTTCGCCGATTGAATTAAAGCATGTAGGATAAGGACAATCCATAAGCCTATGTTAGAGAATATGGCAACTGTAGAAAATAAAGTAGAAGGAGGTTGAATTCTTCAACCATGATTTTATGATAATCTACATTGTAAAGGCGAACCATATCGGTTCAGGACTTAGTGAGATCCTTCGGAACAGACAGACAGGCAAACATACACAGACCTTGTAACTTTTATATAAGAATTATAAAATTTCAATGGAAAGCTTATTTTGCCACATTTTTAAAAGTAGTATGTAACATTATTGTAATGTTTATAAACCTGCAGGTACTCCTTCTATAACACAGTCAATTGGATCTCCCCAGTATTGCTTGGCTGTTGTCAATACACTGCACACTAGCAGTATGGCGAAGGTATACTAAAACAGAGAATTGAGTTAGTGCAAGCAACAGAAGTTTGACAAAATAACAATATGATTGAATCTTATTATAGTCCCTATCAAAAATGACGCCATAAAATACAAATGACCAACGATAGGCCAATACACAGACTAAATTACAAATGGCATGCTAGTATATATTTTAATTGACCAATGGTAGGCCAGTAAGGCATAATAATAGGTATTTAAAAAGCTTCAATTTGAATACACTTTAATGGAAGTCCTAACTTTGCATGGAAATAAATTGCACCTGATTATGTGCTAATGCACTTTCATTCATTGTTTTTCAAAACTGTTACTACACATTGGGGAGCAGGGACATTTCTTTATTATTTTTGGTAATAGGTAGCCCCGCAGGGGCAGAGCATGGCATGTAAAAGCCCGCAGGATTAGGGTCCCATTCCGAAATAGTAATAGGACAAAAAACTAACCTTCTTCCACCCCCCCCCCCCCCCAACACTTATTTTTTTAAATTAGTGCTTGCTTTAATAAATTGAAAATAATTCCCAACCTTCCAAAAATGAAAAAAAATCTAAAACCTGATAATGTAGTCTAAATGTAGTGTTGTCAATGATGCATCTTTCTATCTGGAAGAAAGGCCTGTATCCGCCTAATAACTGGAATAATGATGACATTTTTCACAACAAAAATCTTATAGTATTTTCTTTGGTTTATCAAATTATCTGAAAATTTCAAATTTGTTATTTCACTTTTGTTTTTAAAAAAA